>NC_064634.1:256685515-256986432 GCF_023864275.1 Schistocerca cancellata
CTAGATCATTTATATATATTGTGAGCAGCAACTGTCCTATCACACTTCCCTGTGGTACTCCGGATATTACCTATATACCTGTCGATTTAGTTCCGTTAAGAGCGACGCGTTGAGTTCTGTCAGCAAGAAAGTCTTGAATCCAATTGCAGGTCTGTTACGATACTCCGTAAGCTCTTTTTTTTTTCATTAAACAGCAATGCGGGACTGTGGCAAACGCCTTACTGAAATCAAGGAACACGGCACCAGCCTGAGCGTCGTGGATCTCATGGAGGAACAGAGCGAGCTGCGTTACGCAGGATCTCTGTTTGCCGAATCTATGCTGATATTTATAGAGGAGCTATTCATTTTCCAAGAACGTCATAATTCTTTAGTAGAGAACATTTTCCATAATTCTGCAATAGATTTACGTCAACGATATAGGTCTATAACTGTGTGGATCTGCCTTACGGCCTTTCTTAAAAACGGGAATGACCTGCGATTTTTTTCCAGTCGTTAGGTACCTTTCGTTGGTCAAGCGATGTACGATAAATTACTGCTGGAAGGGGAGTATAATCTTTATAGACGCTTACAGGTATCTCATCCGGTCCTGGAGCCTTTCCACCACTAAGCGATTGTAGGTACTTATCAGTTCCACAATCGGTTATCTCAATATCTGTCATTTTGACGTCCGCATGACGATTGAAAGGAGGGACAGTGTTACGATCTTCCGCTGTGGAACAACTTCGGAAGACCGAATTCAGTATTTCGTCCTTCTCCCTGTTATCTTCCGTTTCGGCGCCGGTGTGGTCGCTGAGACAATGAATAGATGATTTTGACCTACTTCCTGATTTTAGATTCGACCAAAATCTCTTTGGATTTTCACTCAGGTCGGTTGACAACGTCTTACTTTCGAAATCATTGAACGCTTCTCTCATTGCTCTCCTTACGCTCATTTTGACTTCGTTCTGTTTTGGTTTGTCAGCTAGGTTTTTACTTTTCTTGAATCTGAGGTGAAGTGCTCTTTGTTTACGCAGCGCTTTTCTATCACGGCTATTAAAACATGGTGGATATTTCCCATCCCCTAAAACCTTACTCGGAACATACTTGTCTAGAGCATCTTCAACGATGCATTTGAATTTTTTCCATTTGCTCTCCACATCTTCGTCCTCATTACCGAATATTTGATGCTGACTGCTGAGATATTCCGAAATTTGTATCCTGTCGCCCTTACTGAGCAAATATATCTTCCTGCCTTTCTTAACATTTCTTGTAGGACCCGTCATCATAGATGCTGTCACAGTCTTATGATCACTGATACCTTCCTCTACGTTAAATGATTCGATGAGTTCATGTCTGTTTGTTGACAGAAGGTCTAAGACGTTACCCTCAGGAGTTGGTTCTCTAAATATCTGCTCAAGGTAGTTTTCTGACAAGACATCCAGAACAAGGCCACACGATTCCCTGTCTCTGGCACCAGTTTTGATGGCAAAGTCACCACCTATCACAACTGCATGATCAGGAAAACTTCTAATGATATTCTGCAAGCTCTGTCGGAAGCGCTTTACAACTACAGATCCTGACCCAGGCGATCTATAAAAGCACCCAAACACCACTTTTGACCATTCTTTGATACTCAGTTTCACCCAGATTAATTCGCATTCCAAATCTCTGATAACGTCACTAGATTTTATGGAATATTTTACTGCAATAAACACGTCGCCACCATTGAGGAATAACCTAGCCTTACAATAAACATTCCAGTCTGAACTTAGATTTCGTTGTCATTGACATCTGGCTTCAACTAGCTTTCTGTTCCAAATACTGTCAGTGCATTATAACCTTCAAAAATCGATACTGATTCTGGAACCTTTTCTTGGATGTTGCCTTCACCGCCGAAAGGAGCAGAGGATGGCCTCATAACCCAAGCGGCGGGGGGCGTCGTTAGTGCCGACATTCTTCTATGACGAAAGTAAAGCCTAATTTTATGATGCTGTGTTATGTAAATGATATTAAGAGCCTATCTTTTCATAGCATTAGTAGCGGCGAGTAGCTTTTGCCATGAACGAAAGTTTTTAAGATATTAATTTGAAAATAAATCGTTTTTAAAGTAATTAGTTGAGAGTATTAATCTGGTTTGATAACGATTAAGCATATTTTCAGGCATACAACATTATTATGAGTTACTTGACTCACTACAGTTTCCATGGAGTTTTGATAGTGTTTGGACGTTATTGGTAATAGTAATTACAATTAACTTCAATGCATCCCAAACTAACGTCTACAGTGTTCATGTTAGACATGTTCTGTACATCCAAGATCGCACCAGTGGATTTTGTTCATGTGCTGCTTTATCATTCTTGTCCAGAATTTGAGCGATTTCGAAGTCATTAAAGTTATTTAAAAATTTAACTTTGGCTCGCTGTGGGGCTGGGGCGCGATTTTATTTCGAAATCTACATTCATTGAAACAATTTTTGGTATTGAAAATTACGGTTAGCTACAGAGAAACTTTAACTTGCTACAATTTTTTGTACCTTGCGATCGTTGTTGTACATGCGATAACGATGAGCCTAAAATTACCTATACTGTGCCGCTTAGCATTAATCTTAGAATTCGATGCCTTGTTTCTATTAATTACGAAACTTTCGGTACACGTGTCAGAAAAACCCCTTTTAAACACCGCAGATTATCGTTACGTTGTAGGCTCCTCACATAATCGTAGAAATATATTGAATTATGCTGGTTTGTTGTAGAAAACTGCGTAGTCACAGAAACCTCAAAAGAATTGCTAATTATTGTTATTCTGGTGGTTTAACACGCCAAAGGGGCTTAGCCAGGGCCATCCGAGTTGAGTGTAAGCCGTCATTTTATGCTCTAATTGCTTTTGCAGCATTGCGAAGTGTTGGAACTGGTGTAAAATCTCGTTTCGTAGTTCAGGTAGATAGAGATTTTCACTCTGCAGCGGAGTGGGCGCTGATATGAAACTTCATATCAGATTAAATCTGTGTGCCCGACCGAGACTCGAACTCGGTACCTTTGCCTTTCGCGGGCAAGTGCTCTACCAAGGAAGGTAGGAGACGAGATACTTACAGAAGTAAAGCTGTGAGGAGGAGGCGTCAGTCGTGTTTGGGTAGTTTGGGTGGTAGGGCATTTGCCTGCGAAAGGCAAAGGTCCCGAGTTCGAGTCTCGGTCCGGCACACAATTTTAATCTGCCAGGAAGTTTTAGTTCAGGTAGTGTTTTTATTAAAATTAAGTTCTTTTATGTCGAACGTAATCACGTTTTTCCTCCATTAGTCGAGTTTTAGCTTAGCTCCGTCTCAAGTAAATTTTTTGGTGGTGTTTATTATACGGAAAATTTGATTAAATGCATGTGAAATGGGCACACCAGTTTTCTGGGGAAACTGTGGTGAATATATATTGGTTTCTTTGTACGCAGTGTTCAACCACATGTTCTCGCCATTCACTGCGTAAACTACGTCCAAATTACTTTTTCTCGTGGTTTTATAAAAGTAAAGGTTTCTTCAGCTGAATGTCAATTAAACCGTAACAGTTTTGTGAAGACATTTTACTAGATTCGTTGTCCATTCTTCGTAAGTAAACTTCAACCACACGTGCCCATCATTGATCGTGTCTTGGATTAACACTGAAAAAATAACGTTTTCATGTGATCCTTCAAATGTGGTGAGGTTGGTTAAGTGAAAATGAGAGAGGCTATAACAATTTTACCCCAGAATTTTTCCTGTATTTCTGTGATTTCTTTGTAAGCAGTGTCCACTCCGGTGTGTTCACCATTTGCAGCGTGGTAGGTTTACGCAGTCAAAATGAACTCCTTAAATGACTTTCAGCCGTTAGGATTGGCTGCAATAAATATTATTAGAACCGCCTCCGTTTCGATTAAGTATTTTATCAGTTTTAGCACCCTTTCTTTGTAAGTTGATATACCATCATGTGTTGCCATCATTTGTGTTGTTATCTGTTCGGTGTTAACCGCGTTATTACTTTGGATTCCATTGCCAGAAGTGTCTGGTTGTAAAGACCTGAAATTTAGCTAACGCAACAATACAAAATAATTACATCTAGTTTTGTCGTGACTCAGTCCCCGCCATCGCAACTCCCTTCCATTATAGTATCGTACATGTGTTCGTCTGTCCAAGAATCAGCTGTGTCCCACCCTGCAGCGTCCTGCTAGTCAATTAGAAGAATATTTTGTATGATGCACGTCGTCTGAAAACTTTAATTCGCTAATTTCCGTGTGGCATCTTGACTCTGGGTTATCGGAAGCTGTTATTAGCGAGACTCTGAGTCCATGTTTGTTTTGTCAACTTCCTACAGATGTCCAGAGGTCATAACTCTGCTTAACTTGCTCGTCAAATTGCATGGTTCTGGTTGCACTGTCAGTGTCTCCCTTAACGCGTGATAGTGTTCTTGATATGGCATGCTTGTTTCACTGATGAATGTAGCAACCAGAAACCACTGCTTATCCTATATTCTTTATTCGGTAAGAAGTCAAAATTTAACTTTATAGAATTCTTAACAACTGAAGTTGTCGGTTTGAATTATCATCCCACTTGTCAGTTACACGTAAATCTTAATTTCAACAATTAATGTGAAGTTTATAAAGGTAGTGCTCTTTCGCTGCCACTCCTCCCAACAAATAGAGTAAAACTTCCCTTAACGGTCATTTGACAATAGCGGATTCAACTAATAGCGGACATTTTAAAATTCCCCTGCCAAATACACACATAAAAAAAAGTTTTGTATCACCCTACTCCCCGGAACACCTCAAGATAATCGTTGACTGTGGTACTGTATCAAAGACACAGTGCGTTTGACTGTTCAGGGTGTCACTAAACCCGCCCAAACACGTATACAACCATGCACGAGCAACGCCTATTAAACGGAGGAGGTCCGACAGCCTATCAGTTCCAGTCATTCCACCAAGAAAGAGGTACAGTATTGCTCAAAAGTATCCGGACGACCTGAATTGCATTTCGCCTGATTTGCATGCAACCCACATAACGCAGCTGTCTAGAATGTCCTCTAATCGCTCCTTGGTACAGACGTTTGACTATTGAAAATGGCTCCAACAAGTCACACCTAGAAAATTCGGCTCTGTAACTCAAAATCTAAAGTAATGCCACTATACTATAAATATCAGGGAAAACCTTATCACATATATGACTGCCTTAAGGCTTGTAAGCTCACATTTATTGCAATAAATGACATACCTGAAATGTACCACTCCCATTATTACGTCAGATAGGTAATGCACCTAGTAAGTTCGTCGTATTCATGATTTCTTCTTCAAAGTAACATACCGTACTTCTCATTTAACACGAAATGACATCAAAAATTTAAGTTATTCACGAGCATCTAGTTGAGAATATGTATGAACTTCAAATGACACGACGAACCGTCTCATTCTGCATATGGATTCAAACCCAGGTCATGCAGAATAATATTTCGTGACTGGCGGAATCTAACAGTCATCCCTGACTAGACATACAGAGAGTGATATAGCTCCATTTTGGACAGTATCAGTTAGCAAATATCAACTTTAAATCACATAACGTAAGCACTTTTAACCGACGCGAATTCCTACCCAGCATCTATTGTCCCTGTTAACGAACTACGAGAAATGTTAAATATTGCTTCTTCACAGGTAACTTACTTGAAATGCCGTGAGGTAAAGCTTTGTATTGGACAGGGATTCAAACCCAGAACCAAATCGGATTGTTATCGAAACACAAACAACTGTGACATAACGGATTTTCTCGGCAGTAGCTAGATGTTTTAACTGAAATGACGAGACGAAAAATTAATTTTTTGCTTCCTAGGACTCCAACCCGGAACCTATCACTGTTATATTCTAGAGAAAACGAATGTTAAATATGGGTTTGTTACATCAGCAGCGACATGTGAGCATTTTTGAACTAGAAATAATATAACGAAGAGTTCAGTGCTGACTGGGAATCGAACCTAACACATACCGTTGTTGACTACACACAAAGAGACGTCAGGTACCGAATTTTTCTCCACAAACAGCTCGGAAAAACATACTTGAACTTACAGTGATCTCTTAAATAGTCCTGTGTCTCACTGAGAGTCAAAACCGTCAGATATCGTTAGTGCTGACAACGAATGAAAATGCATTAAAAATCAAAATTGTTATCCACCAGCAGACAGGTGTTCTCATGCTAGAGCTTGATAATCAATAATGAAAACGTCAGTGCCAGGCCAGCACTCGAACCCATTCACGCGCAATGTGTGGAGATGTTGAGGAATCTGCAGTTTTTAACAAACAACAAATTGTAGTCGAGCTGTATTCTCACGAAGGGATCAAATTCCACGTTAAGGGCGGTCTGGGTTGCATTCCAAGTTCTGAACCAATTTTATCGACATACGGAAGCTCAAATAAAAGATGGAATAAGGGTCCTGTGACCCTACATAGCGTTTGTTTCGTCACTAGAAATAAATAACTAGTATAAGAAAGGTTAGTGGTAATAGAGTTCCCACATTTTGCCACTCCTGACTTTATTGTGGTACAACCTTACGTCTACTTGGTAGTGAAGGAATATCGTGTTTAATGTGAATTTGAGACCACAATACCATTATACTTTCTTCACTTGGCGTAGCCAGAAGAAATTAGAATCTGTCCCTCCCTATTCAAAACCAACAGCAGAGTTGGAATCGAACCCAAACCATCATCATAGAAACCTATCACCAATCCAACAGACCACCAACGCCTTTTCTGTATGACTCATTTTCTATCATAACACCGTTGCGGCACACTTGATAAGAATACTGACACACAGCGTTCCTGTAGCCGTTTGCAGCTTGTTCGGTACATTCATTTACTTGGTTGACCGAATCGCCATGAACTAGCTGCCTTGGCTACCCAGTGCACACATTCGACTCTATTTTGTAATCACCGAAATAAAATCACGTAACTGCCACCTACACAGAAATTCCAACAGTGTAGGATGCAGAAATTTAAATAGAAAGTGTTCCTTTCCAGTTGAGCTACTCTATTGCGCTATCTGTTTGTTGAAAACATCCTGTAGTGCAAAAGAAAAGCTGTAACTGTCTGTCTCTCAGAAGTCTAGATCCAGCCATATGGATTATATCACAGCACTGTGGAATGCGGAAGTTCTGGAAGAACTTCTGGAGGTTCTTTAGCTAGACGACAGCTGGTAGCGTGACGGTAAGTATAACGCACGGTAGATAAGACGTTGCGAGTTCTATTGCATTCGCTGCTACATTTTTTACAACGCAATTCTGCTGTCTGCTCAAGTTACCAATTTAATGGAACTTTGAACATAATTCCCTTCACTTCTCAACGCAAAATAGCCGCATGTGGAAAAAGGGCTATGTTCTGCGACATTTTGTTTTTGTCGGGTTTAATACTAGAAGGCCAGGTAGCAGATGCATCTCGAAGGTTTTGTATTATGTATGGGGAGAGCGCATCGTGCCGAAATAGTCAGAAAAGTATTTTCTACATTAGCTGTCGTCTGGTAGTGGCATTTTATTCTTCTTCAAACCTTGTTTGACAGCTTTAACCCAGAATACGTTTTCTACCTGCATGCAATCAATAAACTGCATGTGCATTGTCAGACTGTCAAAGATAGCGTCAGGGAATTCGCATATATCGTTGATGATTAATTTCTCTCTCATGTTTAGTATAGTTTTAACAACACTAAAAGAAACCTTACGAAACTTCTGCACTGCATTATAAGAAATGAAATGAAACTACCCACGATAACCTTACATAACATTGCGACGAACGTGTCTTTGATAAAACTGAGTATCTGTACACAAGGGTGCATCTATCAGCACGAATTAGTAAAATACTACTCACTTAGATTTCGACTGGGTCTGTGTTTAATTGTTCTGCTGTGTCATAATCAACAGGTATGGAAATGTGGCATTTCATAAATAAAGTTATGTATTCCTACAGACCCAAAATTTGCTTCTCAGCAGCGGAACGACGCGCTACCTGTTGTGCAGCATTGTAAGTTTTTCACCATTCCACCATGAGCTAAAAGTATTTTCTTGCGATTTCCTTATCGATGTTTGATCTGACTGCTTGTAGCTCTTTCACACAAGGGATAAAAACGTTACATTCAGCGAGAATGAAACCGCGAACCATAACATTCGGTTTTTCAGAGGTCAGCACGTCACCACAAAGCTAGCAAAGAGGTATGTGGCGTACAATCCTCTTACGAGGGAAATACTGGCTAGAACACGTAAACTACTATTTAAAGGACGAGTTTAGTTGCAATTTCCAGATGCTACGATTTATCTGGGCTGAAAACCGTAAATTTACAATCTTTTGTCACACCTCAACCGATAATAACTCAGATTTTTCAATGGAAATGACAAGAAATATCAAGTGAACTTTGAGGCTTGATTCCGTGCACACCAGGAAATAACTCGTCGATCGCAGAGTTGCCAAATATACCTTGCCTTGTTGCCAATTATCAGTTACAATACTAGCAGGAAGAAGACGAACCGATATGATCCAACAGCGGGCTGGGAAGTGACCATAGTTGGCTTCTCAAACACGCGGCTGCTACGGCCTGGAATACGTAATGCGTCTGATTTGCTTTTCTGTAACCAGGTTTAGGGACAGGAGCGTAGTTACTAATAATACTGAGAACTGACTGCAAACTAAGCATCATAAATCAGTAACTCTCATAGTTTTTTTATATTTCTTTCGTAACTGTACTCAAAACTAAGAAACTCATTCACAGACGGTTTCGTTCCTCACCAATAGTCGAGCACATCAAACAAATAAAAATAAATAAGTATGTGTGTGTGTGTGTGTGTGTGTGTGTGTGAGAGAGAGAGAGAGAGAGAGAGAGAGAGAGAGAGAGAGAAAGAGAGACAGAAATAAAGATAAAATAGAATGAGAGAGACAGTGGAAAATTTTTGGAACGAAATTGAATACCCGTATGTAAAGAAATATTTCTTTAAAATAACACATTCGACATCATTACGAAATGTCGTACTCATGATCTATGGAACAATTATTAACCTCATCTAATCTAATCATACCATATAGCTGATTAGCCGTGAAGAGTCATGAATTATCGAAATTTTCGCCAATATCAGTAACCAAATCTAAACTTGAAAATAAAAGACGACAGTTTTTGTAATAATCCGGGACTCCTATCAAGACCCTTTCATCCCTGTTAACTAACCACGAAAGTTGTTTGATATACCTCCATTCAGAAGTAACAAAGTGTGTATGCATGTAAAGATGAAGTGCATGGTGTGAAGTTCTGTGACGGAGGTACGAACCCAACACGTAATCGGATTGTTAACTAAACAAATCAAATGTTAAGCATCAGTTTTTGTTACCAGCTGCTAGGTGTTTGTATCTAAAGTGAGGATACTAATTTTTGTGCCTGAGCGACAATCGAACTGCACTCCTATCGTTCTTCTTTATCGTCCATAAATATAGCTTAAGTATCAATTACTTACTCAGCAACAGTAACACGTGTGCGTGTTTGAGCAGAAATTGTTGGCAACACATGAACAGACATTAAAAATACACGTTAATTTTCACTAGCAGGCCGGTGTGCACGTGATAGGGCTTGAAATTAAATTATGAATATTTTCGTACTGGATCAGGAATCGGACCCACATACTTACCTTTTGAGGAGACCTAGAGAAGGTTGCAATATTGGAAAAAGGAACGAAATGATTGAACTATACTGCTCCGAGAGATTCAGATCCTCGAAGGGGGAGATTCGAATCGCAGTTCAGCACCAAATATTTCAACGTTTCTAGTTCAATCAAGTTCAAGTAAAATAAGAGTCCTGTTTCTTTAAATGGCTATCGGCGCATCACATAAAATAAGATTTTGTAAAGTAAGTAAGTTTACTGGCGACAGTATTTCTGTTTGAAATGACCTCCGCCTATGTCATTTCCTAAAGCAAATCGGCTCTGTCCAGTTGGGAATGAAGGAACGTGATGTTTAATGCGGATTCTGGATTATAGCGTCTTTCTCGAGGTTACCAGAGGTATAGTAAATTTGTATGTGCCTCATAAAAGTAAATGACTGAACCCACGCATTGCACTTGTGATAGTTCGTTCCACTAGACCATTGTAGCCACATTTCCCAGTCCCAGGAGAGTGCTGTAACGGATGAAGTTCTTAGCATACAAAATTAGTCATGGCGGGAAAATAATGCGAGTCTATTAAATAGTTAAGTAGAAGCAAGCTTCTGATGCGGAGATTATGCTATTCTAACGATAGCAGGATGTAAAGACACTTATAAGCATCATAGCCCTGATGTGAAGCCATTTTGAAATTTTCACTAGTTCAGGAAATTTCTTAGTTCGAGAAAATCCGCCGTGAAGTGTGACGTTACCGGATAAATAAATTATTACCGTCATTTTTACTATCATTTTCTTCATACCGCTGCTGGAACACATGTGCTTCAAGATAATTTAAGGCCTTTTGGTCATTATGGAGGTAGTTGCCCAAGAACAGGTTCTTTCCCTTGTAAGTAGGCTGTTTAGGTTTTTCTATTGGTAACGCCACGTAGCGCTCTGTATGAAAATCACTGGCTGTGCTGTGTGCAGTCTGTGGCTAGTTTTCATTGTTGTCTGCCATGGTAGTGTTGGGCAGCTGGATGTTAACAGCGCGTAGCGTTGCGCTGTTGGAGGTGAGCCGCCAGCAGTGGTGGATGTGGGGAGAGAAATGGCGCAGTTTAGAAATTTGTAAGACTGGATGTCATGAACTGCTATGTATATTATGATTTTTCAACACTATTAAGGTAAATACATTGTTTGTTCTCTATTAAAATCTTTCTTTTGCTAACTATGCCTGTCAGTAGTTAGTGCCTTCCGTAGTTTGAATATTTTATTTAGCTGGCAGTAGTGGCGCTTGCTGTATTGCAGTAGTTCGAGTAACCAAGATTTTTGTAAGTGATTTGTGAAACGTATAGGTCAATTTTAGTCAGGGCCATTCTTTTGTAGGGATTTTTGAAGGTCAGATAGCGTTGCGCTAAAAATATTGTGTGTCAGTTTAAGCACAGTCATGTATAATTTTTCAAAGGGGACGTTTCATACCCTGTCTACTGACTCCTTTTCATGTTAATATCAAACTTCAGCAATTACTCGTAGATTACATTAAATCTAAAGTAATTGATGAAGACGTTACTTGATATCAAAAACCTAATTATTATCATGGGAGACAGAATAACTTCAGACGCAACAGTTCAGAGTGCAGTTACGATTAAGGGAGATATTCTAGACCATGTGACCAACAAGAAAGAAATTATGGAATCTACCGCCATGACGACAGGCGATATAATCGTAACAACAGACCAGAATTTAATCAGAAGTGGCGGGTTTCAAACAAGGCAGGGCCTTCTCGTCAAGGTGAATTTGTAGAAGTTAGGTCTCATAATCCCAATAACTGTGTGCGCCACCAAAGGGAGAGACAATGACTCGCACCGCAGGCTGCCTCAGAGAAAAATAACATAGACGCTAACCTTGAGAAAAATTCCAGTATTCTTTATCGACATTTACCACATGATAATTGCATTAAAGTTGAAACTCTGCGTACTAGGAAGAGCAAAGGGTTACAAAACATTTCACTTGTAAAACCATTTATTGAGAGATAATCTGCTTTTTTGCTATAAAATTTTTCACTTCACGTTACTAGTACTCTTTTTCAATCTTAGAAACTGTTAACATGCAACTATGTTTTAAAGTTAACTATCCAGTCAAGAACCAAGAGAACTTATTTAAACAGAAATTACGAATGCATTGTTATTGTGAACAAACGACACAGTGTTATTGTGTGTGTACATTCTTGTTTGTTAGTTGCACGATTACGTAACGACTATAAGGCTCACATACTTAGGACATTTACCAGTACTGCTAACGAGATTTTAATCCAACATTTTGGTTTACTTGAAAATACATTCTGGATTTAAAGTACTTTCAGTGAGATACCAGATGACTTAGTATTTGGTTTCTTTGACAGCTACACAATTATATCACTACGCTACTAATATGTGACACGATTTACATTGTTGCTTTTGCGGTGTATCTGTTTTATATCTGCACGGTTTTTCTGAATTATTCTGGAAAGTAAAACATGTTTTAGTAGTAACTTTTATGGTATAGCTACAATGAGACTGCCTTTTCTGTAGCACAACAATACGTTACAGCACAGTACTTTATTCATGACAGCAATATGCATAATAACTAAGATATCTATACGCAAAGCATTTCACTTTTGTTTATCATTGGTTTCTGCAGAACTTAGCTTTTGGAGAACAATAACTACGACACTTCCACAGAAATTATCTTACAGCAAGACGCACATTTCGCGCTACAGGACACGTATTTGAGTGATTAATTTTGCACTTAAATCATTTATTTTTAGAGATATTTGAAGTAGAGTGATACAAAGGTTTTCTGTGATACATTTCATTCCATTGCTGTAACCTGTAACACCTGAGGGTATAATTACATTAATCCTCAGGGGGTACACGCCTACTTTGTGTACCATGTGTTTGGCAAGCACAAGGAGCCCTAGCTGATATGGTATTTGCTTATACAACCTTACACGTCGGTACCATATTTCTCTAACACATAAATTACACAGCTATCTGATCATTAAACTGAAAGACAAACATTTATTTTTTACTACATCAGTGACAGATGTTGACGTAATTACACAGTTGGATAACTTCACACTTATGAAACTGTATTTTGTCTGTAATTTGTGAACTGTTCATATTTTTTCAGAACCATTGTGATACTATGAGAGCTTTGAATGGTGTATTTGGTATGAGATCATGATTTTTAAAGTACGTTTAAGGCAGATGAAACTACTGAAATGAGCAGAGAATTTTTTTTAGGTTTTGAAATTATTGCAGAAAGCTACAACGATTTTGAGATTTGACTGAGGTGTTATGTTGTTATTATTACGATGACAATGTGTATTATGCTGTTGAGGTATGTTTATGATCAATAAGCTGATGCTATATGAGGAATTTGATTATGCTATGTACTTATTATGATGAAATATTGAAGTGTCGTCGCAAGATTGACGTGTCGACGAATATGTATATGTGTAATAAGGTGAGGAGTAATGAATAGTGGTTAGGGACTTGTGAAAAAGGATGTTGGAAACCAAGAATCGTACTTTAAGAGTTACGATATGTGTGTAAATGCGTGAATGTATCACAATGCCGGCGAAAATTTTTTGGACACTGTTATATTCATAAGATTTTGTTGTATCACAATGCTGGCGAAAATTTTTTGGACACTGTTATATTCATAAGATTTTGTTTCTACACATTTACAACGCAAATTCTGGACTCGTGAAATTTTGTATATGAGACTGCCACTGTAGTGCAAACTGGTGTTGTAAATAATTCGGTAAGAAACTTAAGTGACCTTCACATAATGCGTTGTGGGCACGACGCATTACGTGGGCAGCTGCGTGACAGTCGCCTGGAAAAAAGCCATTAGTGTGTGCCTTTCAAGGCACAGGTGGAGAAAAAAAGAGGCCATTATCCTCGCTATTGGCATTTCTTTGTAGAAAGCATCCTAAATACGACATGCTCAAACTTGAAAATATATGATTACACTGTGGAGTTCTTAATTTATGATATTTACTAAAATGCCTAATGAAATTGTGAGAAACATCTTACATATATTGTCTTTCTACACTCCTGGAAATTGAAATAAGAACACCGTGAATTCATTGTCCCAGGAAGGGGAAACTTTATTGACACATTCCTGGGGTCAGATACATCACATGATCACACTGACAGAACCACAGGCACATAGACACAGGCAACAGAGCATGCACAATGTCGGCACTAGTACAGTGTATATCCACCTTTCGCAGCAATGCAGGCTGCTATTCTCCCATGGAGGCGATCGTAGAGATGCTGGATGTAGTCCTGTGGAACGGCTTGCCATGCCATTTCCACCTGGCGCCTCAGTTGGACCAGCGTTCGTGCTGGACGTGCAGACCGCGTGAGACGACGCTTCATCCAGTCCCAAACATGCTCAATGGGGGACAGATCCGGAGATCTTGCTGGCCAGGGTAGTTGACTTACACCTTCTAGAGCACGTTGGGTGGCACGGGATAGATGCGGACGTGCATTGTCCTGTTGGAACAGCAAGTTCCCTTGCCGGTCTAGGAATGGTAGAACGATGGGTTCGATGACGGTTTGGATGTACCGTGCACTATTCAGTGTCCCCTCGACGATCACCAGTGGTGTACGGCCAGTGTAGGAGATCGCTCCCCACACCATGATGCCGGGTGTTGGCCCTGTGTGCCTCGGTCGTATGCAGTCCTGATTGTGGCGCTCACCTGCACGGCGCCAAACACGTATACGACCATCATTGGCACCAAGGCAGAAGCGACTCTCATCGCTGAAGACGACACGTCTCCATTCGTCCCTCCATTCACGCCTGTCGCGACACCACTGGAGGCAGGCTGCACGATGTTGGGGCGTGAGCGGAAGACGGCCTAACGGTATGTGGGACCGTAGCCCAGCTTCATGGAGACGGTTGCGAATGGTCCTCGCCGATACCCCAGGAGCAACAGTGTCCCTAATTTGCTGGGAAG
Organism: Schistocerca cancellata; assembly: GCF_023864275.1. NCBI lineage: Eukaryota > Metazoa > Arthropoda > Insecta > Orthoptera > Acrididae > Schistocerca > Schistocerca cancellata. Next base: position 256,700,107 of record NC_064634.1, read on the forward strand.
TGGCGGTGCGGTCCCCTACGGCACTGCGTAGGATCCTACGGTCTTGGCGTGCATCCGTGCGTCGCTGCAGTCCGGTCCCAGGTCGACGGGCACGTGCACCTTCCGCCGACCACTGGCGACAACATCGATGTACTGTGGAGACCTCACGCCCCACGTGTTGAGCAATTCGGCGGTACGTCCACCCGGCCTCCCGCTTGCCCACTATACGCCCTCGCTCAAAGTCCGTCAACTGCACATACGGTTCACGTCCACGCTGTCGCGGCATGCTACCAGTGTTAAAGACTGCGATGGAGCTCCATATGCCACGGCAAACTGGCTGACACTGACGGCGGCGGTGCACAAATGCTGCGCAGCTAGCGCCATTCGACGGCCAACACCGCGGTTCCTGGTGTGTCCGCTGTGCCGTGCGTGTGATCATTGCTTGTACAGCCCTCTCGCAGTGTCCGGAGCAAGTATGGTGGGTCTGACACAGCGGTGTCAATGTGTTCTTTTTTCCATTTCCAGGGGTGTAGTTGAGAGATTGCTCATTATGTTTGATATCTAGTTTCTAGCTGCACTGCGGCATTGGTTAAAATAAAATTTAACAGATGTACTAATATAGATATTTTATGCCTACAGATCCACTAAATAACCATTTTATAATCTACTAAAAAAAACGAGGGAGCACAAAAAGACATTTCCCTTCTCAGGAATTGCATACATAATTTTTGTCAATGAGTGGGTAACTTATTTAGTAGTGTAAGTTAAGATGATGCATCACCCTAGTGTTAAGATGTGACATAGGTATTAAACATGGCCATTATTAGTGTAATATTTTTTCTGCTTGAGCTTTGTCATGTTTAGATATAAGTTATTGCATTTGCTGCTGCTCTTTGCCAGGCATAGTGCTACGAAATGTCACTTTACATTACTCTGTTAAGCCAGTTTTACTACTGATTTATTTTTCTTGTTTGCTGCTCATTGCCCTATATTAGTTGTCATACTGCTGCTTGCTTTGCCAATTTGCATTTTTTTGTCCTTGCGGTTTGTGTTAATTTGTTATGTGTTGCTGCATTGCCTCTTCCCTTAGTTTAGCATCTGAGCTCAGTAGATTTAAGTTAGCTTAAGATGGGGAAGGCTATATGAGAGAACGAGTTGTGATGAACTGGAAGAAATGCATTGAGAAGCTATAAGAAAATGGTTTGGCCAGAAAAGTATTTTGAAAGAGGATGTGAACAAAAAAGTAGGGTTTAGGGACAACAGATTTAGGTAGGATTTTCTTGGAAATAAGTGCTGAGGTAAGATAATGGAAAATAAATAATGAGGTAAGAAATATGTGAACATATAAATACAGAAAGCATGTTTGGATTGGATTTTTTTGGTGGAAACAAATGTTGAAATAAGACGAAAGATCTATGGAATGAAGTTTTGGGTTGGACTGCAGTACCAAATGTTACACTGAAAACAAACCCTGCCATTTCCTCTTGTGTTATTCCGCTGTGTGTTTGTGTACCCTTGTGTATTTGTGTTTTTCCTGTCCTTATGTGTTTAGCTGATGAGAGTTATGTTGTACAATTTTCTAATACTATGTTATTTACTTTGTAAAGATGTTTAGACATTATTTATTCTGTTTTGTTTTAATGCTCATGTGTAAAGTTGATGTTTCAAAAGTTATTCTGATCTTTTATGTATTTACTTATGTCATAATTTCTGTAACACTGATGTATATGTTAGTTCGATTCTTTTTTAAAGCCTGTACTACAAATGTTATCTGTATTGTTATGTTTTAATGATGTATTTTGTACCTTTGTTATTGTATTCTTATGTTATAAAATTGTAATTGACACCAGTTCATCAAATTAAGTAACTTGAAAGTTACATTTCACTGCACACGCTTCTGTTGGTCATAGTATATGGACAATATGTGAGAAGTAGGGACTGTTAGTGTTTGCACGTGTGTTAATAATTCAGCAAGGGACTGGATAACAGGATTGCTGGTTCTAAGGACAATTCCAAAAACTTTGTGAGTGCACAAGTGGTGGTTATGGACTTGCTATATTGTCCGCAAGACACTTCAATGGTGATTGTGCACCTGCACAGTCGCAGCAGATAGCTGCTGGCCATCTCTACAAGGACTCCAGTGGGTCTACAGCTTTGATGATCCATCAATACCATTATTTCTACAAGGACTGCAGTGGGTCTGCACCTTTGGTGGCCCACCAATACCATACTCTCTACCAAGACTATAGTGGGTCTGCTCTGCGATGATCTATCTACCAATATTCTTCAAAACGTCGAATGACTCTGCTGTGGGTTTGCTCTGTTGTGGCCCATTAGCTGTCTGCATGTCGAGAGTAAGCACTGTCTTTCCGTTGGAAGGACAACACTACTTCTTCAAGACTGCATGGAAATCCACTACTTCCATGTGCATTTTCTTTTACTGCGCAGACTTTGAGAAAAACACTGCAATTTTACTGCGATGAACGATCAGGACTATCTTTATGGACTATGAGAAAATTTTAGCTATTGACTAACATTGTATCAATACGTGTCTGCATTTGATTTTTTTGTTATTGTAATTGAGAAAAAATTTTAACAAATATGTATTGACCAGTGCCCAAAACTATTTGTAAAATTTTTTTGTGGGGAGCATGGGGGCTATGTAAGTAGTCTGTTTAGGTTTTTATATTGGTAACGCCACGTAGCGCTCTGTATGAAAATCACTGGCTGTGCTGTGTGCAGTCTGTGGCTAGTTTTCATTGTTGTCTGCCATGGTAGTGTTGGGCAGCTGGATGTTAACAGCGCGTAGCGTTGCGGTGTTGGAGGTGAGCCGCCAGCAGTGGTGGATGTGGGGAGAGAAATGGCGCAGTTTAGAAATTTGTAAGACTGGATGTCATGAACTGCTATGTATATTATGATTTTTCAACACTATTAAGGTAAATACATTGTTTGTTCTCTATTAAAATCTTTCTTTTGCTAACTATGCCTGTCAGTAGTTAGTGCCTTCCGTAGTTTGAATATTTTATTTAGCTGGCAGTAGTGGCGCTTGCTGTATTGCAGTAGTTCGAGTAACCAAGATTTTTGTAAGTGATTTGTGAAACGTATAGGTCAATTTTAGTCAGGGCCATTCTTTTGTAGGGATTTTTGAAGGTCAGATAGCGTTGCGCTAAAAATATTGTGTGTCAGTTTAAGCACAGTCATGTATAATTTTTCAAAGGGGACGTTTCATACCCTGTCTACTGACTCCTTTTCATGTTAATATCAAACTTCAGCAATTACTCGTAGATTACATTAAATCTAAAGTAATTGATGAAGACGTTACTTGATATCAAAAACGCGCTGCCTTTTTTCATTTACTTGTGCCTAGAAATGGCTGTCGAATACTGCCAAACCAAAAGCCAAGGGATCTTCCAGCCTTCCGATATACGTCGCTGTCAGTTCTTCCATATGATTTGGTCGACGTGACCTGTTTCAAGTTGTGTATGACACAGAATATTTTATAAAATCAATAGTTTTCCTTTGCAATAAAAAGAAAGATTTTCATTCTAAGCTATCCAAGTTCAAAATTTTCGCATTATAGTTCCAATTTAATATTCGCTTCTATAATATAGGAAAGTATTTCATTGTTGCAAAAGCCGCATGCGACTCATTGTCCTTACACTTAGTCGCTGATCATATATTCTAGCCCAGAGTGACACCAGTTGAAATAACCTAATGTAGCAAAGACTCTTTCCTAGTGCTATTTCTCACCGGAAAATATGCAATTCACTCATTGGGCTCCATTAGGACAGTGTAACAGTAATTTCTGTGTGTATGCAATGCATACGGATTGTAGAATTCAGTGGTGCTCTCTCTTCCACTTCTGTATACAACATGCTTGATTTAAACGGGCCCTTTATCATTACAGGCCATGGGCGTTGCAACATCTTACTGACTACAGTAATGTGCTTCTACTGACAACCTCACTGTTCGTTTTACCAGATTTTGTAATCATTTAAATAAAATAACATGACCTTGCAGTGGGAGACAATTCGTCCGTCCCCCTATCGTCCGTCGACTATCGGTGAGGCACGTAAAACGTCTGTGAATGAGTTTCTTAGTTTTCAGGCTAGGCAAGTCGTTGCATGTGGAAATTGCAACTAAACTCGTCCTTTAATAGCAGTTTACGAGTTCTAGCCACTATTGGCCTCGTAAGACGATTGCACAATGTATACCTATTCGTTAGCTCTGTGGTGACGTGCTGACCTCAGAAAACCGTCTGTTGTGGTTCGCGGTTCCATTCTCGCTGAATGTAACGTTTTTATCCCTTCTGTGAAAGAGCTACAAACAGTCAGATCAAACATCGATAAGGAAATCGCAAGAAAATACTTTCAGCTCATAGTGGAATGGTGAAAAACTTACAATGCTGCACAACAGGTAGCGCGTCGTTCCGCTGCTGAGAAGCAAATTTTGGGTCTGTAGGAATACATAACTTTATTTATGAAATGCCACATTTCCATACCTGTTGAGTATGACACAGCAGAACAATTAAACACAGACCCAGTCGAAATCTAAGTGAGTAGTATTTTACTAATTCGTGCTGATAGATGCACGTTTTTGTGCAGATACTCAGTTTTATCAAAGAAACTTTCGTCGTAAGGTTATGTGAGGTTATCGTGGGTAGTTTTATTTCATTTCTTATAATGCAGTGCAGAATTTTCATAAGGTTTCTTTTAGTGTTGTTAAAACTATACTAAACATGAGAGAGAAAGTAATCATCAACGATATATGCGAATTCCCTGACGTTATCTATGACAGTCTTACAATGCACATGCGGTTTATTGATCACATGCAGGTAGAAAACTTGTTTTGAGTTATAGCTGTCAAACAAGGTTTGAAGAAGAATAAAATGCCACTACCAGACGACAGCTAATGTAGAAAATACTTTTCTGACTATTTTGGCACGATGCGCTCTCCCCATACATAATACGAAAGCTTCGAGATGCATCTGCTGCCTGGCCGTCTATTAAATCTGACAAGAACAAAATGTCGCTGAAGTTAGCCCTTTTTCCACATGCGGCTATTTTGGGTTGAGAAGTGAAGGGAATTATGTACAAAGCTCCATTAAATTGGTAACTTGAGCAGACAGCAGAATTGCGTTGTAAAAAATGTAGCAGCGAATGCAATAGAACTCGCAACGTCTTATCTACGGTGCGCGACACTTACCGTGACGCTACTATTTGTCGTCTAGCTAAAGCGCCTCCAGAAGTCGACAACAGTTCTTCCAGAACTTCCACATTCCACAGTGCTGTGATATAATCCATATGGCCGGAACTAGACTTCTGAGAGACAGACAGTTACAGCTTTTCTTTTGCACTACAGGACGTTTTCAACAAACAGATAGCGCAATAGAGTAGCTTAACTGGAAAGGAACACTTTCTATTTAAATTTCTGCATCCTACACTGTTTGAAGTTCTGTGTCGGTGGCAGTTACGTGATTTTATTTCGGTGATTACAAAATAGAGTCGAATGTATGCACTGTGCAGCCGAGGCAGCTAGTTCTTGGCGATTCAGTCAACCAAGTAAATGAATGTACCGAACAAGCTGCAAAAGACTACAGGGAGCCTGTGTGTCAGTATTCTTATCGAGTGTGTCGCAACGGTGTTATGATAGAAAATGAGTCATACAGAAAAGGCGTTGGTGGTCTGTTGGATTGGTGTGTTCGCCGGCGGCCGGCGTGGAGGTAGGACGTAGTGTGCGCCGTCTGTGCTTCCGCGTGGAATGTCTCGCGCTTGCTGCAGCTTAAAGCTCTGTTTATCGAACACTTCGAGAAGTAATGAGTACTATGCAGTGATGGCTCAGCCAAGACGAAAAGATACGTTGAAACTTACCTTTGATTCTCGATATGCCAGACCTAAGTCGTTTGAAGTAGAGAATTGGTTTGAAGAAGATGTGAAACACTCCTTTAATGATATAATCGGGATCCACCTGTCGATTGTAGCTTGTGTCGTGTTTGTTAAACTGCGTAGTTCAGAGTTGTGCGAGAAGAGTGTTGAGTCTTCCGGAGGTGTCATGAAATTTAAGCACTCAGATGGAAAAGTTGGTGAAGCCACCGTTGCATGCTGGTTTTGGCATTCGCACAGTTCGAATCTTCGAGTTGCCTTTTGAGATTACAAAAGACCAAATTAATGCCGTAATTTCACCCTTCGGTAAAGTGCTCAGCAACTTTGCCGAGAAATGGTCAAGCGCGCATAAATTCCCAGTACTAAATGAAGTACGGCAGCTTCGAGTAGAGTTACAAAAGCACATCCCGTCGTACGTCAATGTCTGCGGATATAGAGAGATTGTAATTTATGACGACCAACCGCGAACCTGTGCCGCCTGTAACAAGCCTGGGCACGTTCGCGCAGAATGTATACAGCGGCGCGTTGTACAGCTGCCGGCCGGCGAGGCCGCCAGAACACTGGCGATGACAACATCGCCTGGAACTTACGCCGCCGTGGCACGCGAACGGCCGACTGCCACCTCAACCCCTGAATCGTGTGCAAATACAACAAATACAAATTCTCCAGACACTGAAATTCCGATGGACGTCTGTGCCGTCATAGCTGACGACCTACAAGAGTCCCACCAACCTACGAAAACAGTTGAAGTTCCACCGAAACAGGCACCTGCAACTGTTACGGCAGCAGATCCGCCGGAAGTTGAAGACCGAGACACCTTGGAGGAGAGGGAAACTAGCTTGGCTACTGAAGAAAGTCCGCCGAGAGGTTATTCTCAAAAAAAAAAAAAAAAGCCGGCTGGTGCGCAAAGGAGACCGCTCCTACACTCTGACAAAAAGCAATGGCTGGCAACACGAAAGCGACACCAGTTTCTGAGGAGCGTTCCCCTTCTGTGCTGGAAAAACGGGACGTCCAAGGAAAGCTAACAAAGAAAGCATCCACCCACCCTCAAGAACCGAATCACTCTCCTGAAGATTCACTCGTCCCACCCACGACGACAACGTCAACCAGCTGGGCAGACGAAAGCGATCATAACAATGCGGATGAAGAAATGACAGAAGTTTCAGAAACTAAAACTGACTGTACTCCAGCCCCAAAGGTGGCTGATTTCTTCAATGAAGACGTCTCCGTGAACGAACTTTCTAAAGAACAAGGACACACCACTGAAACATTTGCTACCGGTGAATATTATTAAAATGAGTTTTAAAGCTGACGCTTGCAAGACAAAACGGAAGAATGTTGTTTAAAGTTTGACCAAGTAGAACGAACAATGTCTGACTTACAAGCTTAGAAGATCGCTACAGTAAACCTTAATAGGATTCATAGTTCCTTTAAATTACAGAACTTAAAAGATATTATATGTGCTTCTGACAGTGACATTATCCTTTTACAAGAAGTGACAGACATTGAGCTCGGTAACGTACCTGGCTTCAAAGCCATAATAAACCCAGGGCATGGAACGGAAATGGGCACAGCTCTGCTCGCAAAGGAGGGCATAGTAGTCCAAGATGTGGTAACACTACCAAACAGTAAAGGCATAGCGGCCACAATAAACAAAATATGAGTCATTAACGTCTATGCCCCTTCAGGATCCAGCAACAGGCACCGCAGAGCGGAGTTCTTTAAAGAAGTTGTACCACTATTTGGAACTCGATATGAACACCTTATCCTGGGAGGAGATTTTAACTGTGTTTTGCATGCCAAAGATCAAACTCCCAATTTCAACAAGTGTACTGAACTGGAACGTATAGTTAATGACCTAAGACTAATAGACTCATGAGAGCATATGCACGGTGCAGTCCCTGACTTCACCCACAGCACAAGTCACTCGGCGAGCCGTCTAGACAGGATATACGTAACTCACAGTTTGAAACACCACATTTTGCACTCCGAAATATGGCCTACCGTTTCCTCGGACGACGCTGCGTACATACGCACAATCAATCTGACAAAACATGGGACCTACCAAGGTAGAGGCACATGGAAGCTCAACGTGTCACATCTGGAAGACCAAGCTTGTCAGGAGGCATTTTACAAGTTATGGAGAGAGTGTGAAAGCAAATTTAGTTCGTACAACTCTGGCACTGACTGGTGGCTGAAACATGCCAAACCTAAAATACGGAGGTTTTTCATAGATTACTCAAAAGACAAAAACTTTTGGTACAAATCAACTATAGAATTCTACTTACTGTGTCTAAGGGATTTGTACAAGTCCGATGTGACTGTTGTGGACAACTACGAAAGAATTAACAAAATTAAAGCAAAAATTTTGGCTCTTCGGCGTAAACAACTGGAAGGCTACCAAATACGGTCGCGTGCCCAGAATATAGCACAGCAAGAGGTCACTTCCATTTATCATGTCACTCGTGAAAGCAAAAGGTCGTCTCGCAAGATATTCTCTGAAATAACAACTGATGATGGAAGGAAGCTGACGAAGCAAAGAGAGATTAAAGAGGCAATCATACAGCATTATGAATCCTTAATGTCTAGTCACACAGTTGACGAACAGCTTCAAGACGAATTAATGATCAACCTCCAGGGCAAAGTACGCCACGCGGAAGCACAAATTCTCATCTCGGAAGTGACTGAAGAAGATGTCGACGAAGCTACACTCCTGGAAATGGAAAAAAGAACACATTGACACCGCTGTGTCAGACCCACCATACTTGCTCCGGACACTGCGAGAGGGCTGTACAAGCAATGATCACACGCACGGCACAGCGGACACACCAGGAACCGCGGTGTTGGCCGTCGAATGGCGCTAGCTGCGCAGCATTTGTGCACCGCCGCCGTCAGTGTCAGCCAGTTTGCCGTGGCATACGGAGCTCCATCGCAGTCTTTAACAGTGGTAGCATGCCGCGACAGCGTGGACGTGAACCGTATGTGGTAGTTGACGGACTTTGAGCGAGGGCGTATAGTGGGCATGCGGGAGGCCGGGTGGACGTACCGCCGAATTGCTCAACACGTGGGGCGTGAGGTCTCCACAGTACATCGATGTTGTCGCCAGTGGTCGGCGGAAGGTGCACGTGCCCGTCGACCTGGGACCGGACCGCAGCTACGCACGCATGCACGCCAAGACCGTAGGATCCTACGCAGTGCCGTAGGGGACCGCACCGCCACATCCCAGCAAATTAGGGACACTGTTGCTCCTGGGGTATCGGCGAGGTCCATTCGTGCAGCCCGCCTCCAGTGGTGTCGCGACAGGCGTGAATGGAGGGACGAATGGAGACGTGTCGTCTTCAGCGATGAGAGTCGCTTCTGCCTTGGTGCCAATGATGGTCGTATGCGTGTTTGGTGCCGTGCAGGTGAGCGCCACAATCAGGACTGCATACGACCGAGGCACACAGGGCCAACACCCGGCTTCATGGTGTCGGGAGCGATCTCCTACACTGGCCGTACACTACTGGTGATCGTCGAGGGGACACTGAATAGTGCACGGTACATCCAAACCGTCATCGAACCCATCGTTCTACCATTCCTAGACCGGCAAGGGAACTTGCTGTTCCAACAGGACAATGCACGTCCGCATGTATCCCGTGCCACCCAACGTGCTCTAGAAGGTGTAAGTCAACTACCCTGGCCAGCAAGATCTCCGGATCTGTCCCCCATTGAGCATGTTTGGGACTGGATGAAGCGTCGTCTCACGCGGTCTGCACGTCCAGCACGAACGCTGGTCCAACTGAGGCGCCAAGTGGAAAGCCGTTCCACAGGACTACATCCAGCATCTCTACGATCGTCTCCATGGGAGAATAGCAGCCTGCATTGCTGCGAAAGGTGGATATACACTGTACTAGTGCCGACATTGTGCATGCTCTGTTGCCTGTGTCTATGTGCCTGTGGTTCTGTCAGTGTGATTATGTGATGTATCTGACCCCAGGAATGTGTCAATAAAGTTTCCCCTTCCCGGGACAATGAATTCACGGTGTTCTTATTTGAATTTCCAGGAGTGTATATACGGAAGCATGAAAAATAAGGCTCCAGAGGCAGACGGAATTCCGGCAGAATTTTATCGCAAATTTAGTGACCTCGTAAAACCCAAGTTAACTCTCATCTGCAACGAACTACTATACCCTGAAAATCACATCCCGAAAGAATTTCGTGAGGGACTCGTAGTGTTAGTGCCAAAAACCACCAACACGAAAACTGTAAGCGCTCTGAGGCCAATTACGCTTTTAAGCAGCGATTATAAAATCTTTGGCCGCATCCTCGCTCGCAGGCTGAAAACCACAATGACCAGCGTCACTGGCCATAATCAAACAAGTGTGGGCAAAAATAGGGGAATTCTCCAGACCCTTTGTGATTACAGGGACCTAATCTCAACGGCCGACGTCTGCTAAATAAAATGTGCACTCATCTCACTCGACTTTGATAAAGCATTCGACAGGGTAAATCATCGTTTTCTCCTTCGGACCATGGGCGCAATGGGTTTCCCTCCGAGTTTCATTGCAGTAGTAAGAAATGCATTAACAAACAACTCAGCCAGATTTGTCATCAATGGGCACATTAGCCGCCCGATTGACGTCACCAGCTCCATTAGGCAAGGGTGTCCAATGTCAATGGCACTCTTCGCCATCGCCATCGAACCCCTGCTTGCCTCCCTTATGAAACATCTACAAGGGCTACAAATACGTGGAGAAAAGATCGTGTGCAAGGCGTACGCTGATGATGTTGGCTTCCTAGTCGTGAATGGCACTGAAGTAGAGAGCGTACTACAAATAGTAACAAAATATGAACAGGCATCTGGTGCAAAACTTAATAGAACAAAGTCGGGGATTTTCAACATCGGCCGTGGAACTGGGACGCAAATTCAGAGTCTGTTACGCGAGCTTGTAACCATGAAATGTCTCGGCATAGATTTTAAAAGAAATATCAAACACACTATTGCTGCGAATTATCGAAAATTACTTAACAGCATACGCGCCTCTGTATTAGGAGACTCGATGAACTTCAGAAAGGAATAGTAGCAAATGTATATATCACATCCAAAGTTAATTACGTAGCACAAGTTCTGCCACCACCTGCGCCTTTGTCGAAAAGTATCGCATCTGCACTAGGACATTTTGTCAGCCGCGGACATATTTTCAAAGTCAAATACGACATTCTGATGCTCCCTACGAAATGTGGTGGGTTAAATCTCACCGATATCAGCAAAAAATCGCAAGCCTTATACCTTTCAACCACATACAAACAATGGAAAGAACCACGTGGCACCCTTGCTGCAAATTTGTTAAATGAAATAGCTCCTGCTGACATCAGTGCACCTATAAATGTCCAACACATACCCAACGGACTATACCACTTGAAATACTTTTTAGGGGAATACAGCTACATACAGGCAAGGATCCCTGAAAAAGACATAATGAAAGTTAAAGAACTTTACAGTAACTTTATGAAAGAAAAACACAGAAACGACGTAGAACAAAAGTATCCTTGTTATAACTGGGATACAATATGGCAAAATATTCACTGCCGGAACCTGCCAACGTATGTCAGATCGACCTGGTACTATGCTGTAAACAGGAAAATTACGACGAACTCAAAACTTCACCCTATTCGATTGGCCGAGTCACCGCTGTGTATATTATGTAATATACCCGATACCGAAGAGCATAGATTGTTGTGTGACAAGGTAAAAGACCTATGGCTCTACATAAGACAAAAGATAGTGAGCGTCAGCAGAACTACGCCCAACGCCGTTACGCCTGCTGAATTTTTAAACCCCGACAGTATACCTTACCCTAAAACAAAACGAAACGCAATCAACTGGTTGAAATGTCAAATGATGCATTACATCCTGACAAAAGAATCAAGCAATAGGGAGGACTTCTGGGTATACCTTACAACTGAGCACCAAAAGTTGATGTGTACTGAAAAATACAAAGAAAACTACGCAAATTTTTTAACTAAAACAATACTGTAACCAATAGAAGTGCGTAATTTACATTATCCATCGAAGCATTTCGTATATTAGACGAATGCTTTGTGGTACAAGGTTGCACTTCACGTAGCAAGAGGGGGGTATCCAACAGAAAGTAATCAGAGAAGATCATAAATATAAACCAGTTAAGTCCATATGTATATATCACTTTGTTTTGAGGGAAGCAAACGACACAGTGATGAAACTGGTGTCTTCCTTTTATTTAGTTTCTTTCTTTCATTCCTTCTTTTCACAGGAAGACATATTTATATTATTTATGTGTAAAATCAGGCAGCAGAAGCCTACTTTAATTCTTTACCTTTCTGAAGAAGAGAATTTTACTTATCAGCAATAATGAGTTTGCTTCTTTCCGTTTTTCCACGCACGGAGAAAGAAAATTATAGATGCAGTAACGCTACCATAACAATTATGTGAAAGCCTTCTCAATGGAATTTACATTTATTTTTATTCAAGCCTTGTTGCGAACAAAGGCAGCAGAAGGGGCATACTAGTTTGTCGGTCAGCAGATGCGCGTTTCCACATCATCAAGTTACATTCTCTCCTTAAAGGCGGAGAAGCCGGGCCAAGAAGGCAAAAATTGGCGAGCGTAAAGGACGGTTTGAAGGGGAGGAAGGTGCCCCCCCCCCCAAAAAAAATTGGTGATAGGTTCCTATGGTGTGTGTGTCCGAATTCTCATCCAGTGTGGTGAAACATCGTTATGATAAAAAAAGCAGTGGTAGAGAAAAGAATTTTGTGGTCTCTTGGATTGACGCCAGGCTCTTATACTTATGGTTTGGGTTCGATTCCAACTTCTGCTGTTGACTTTTAATAGGGAGAGACAGATTATAATCTCTTCTGGCTACGCCAAGTGAAGAAAGTATAATGGTATTGTGGTCTGAAATTCACATTAAACATGATATTCCTTCTGTACCAATTAGACCCTTATTCTATCTTTTCTTTGAGCTTCTGTATGTCGATAAAATTGGTTCTGAACTTGGAATGCATCTCAGACCGCCCTTAACGTGGAATTTGATCCCTTCGTGACAATACAGCTCGACTACAATTTGTTGTTTGTTCAAAACTGCATTTTCCTCAATATCTCCACATATTGCGCATGAATGGGTTCGAATGCCGGCCGGGCACTAAAGTTTTCATTATGTATTATCAAGCTCAAGCATGAGAACACCTGTCTGCAGGTGGATAATAATTTTGATTTTTAATGCATTTTCATTCGTTGTCAACACTAACGATATCTGCCGGTTTTGACTCCCAGTGAGAGACAGGACTATTTGAGAGATCACTGTAAGTATGTTTTTCCGAGCTGCTGGTGGAGTAAAATTAGGTAGCTGACGTCTCTTTGTGTGTAGTCAACAACGGTATGTATTAGGTTCGATTCCCAGTCAGGACTGAACTCTTCGTCGTATTATTTCTAGTTCAAACATGCTCACATGCCGCTGCCGATGTAACAACTGCTTTGAAAAAGAAGAGGAAAAAAAGTGAGTGTTATGTTTAATAGTGATGACAGGGTTTGAGTGGGCCACCTCACAGTCACTTTCAACCTGTGCACTTAAAATTCAACTGTTATTAATATTGTTCAACCATCTGATCGCATCACGCCTCCACTTTTTTTTTCATAGAATCTGTGGCTATTACCGACAAGCTTTTACACCATAATGTACTAGAACGATGATCATCGAGTGGCATCCACTTCCCCAGATTTTCACAAATCTCACTGGGCTACAGCTAATAAACTGTCAGTCTGATGCGCCTCCCCACGTAACTGCTCTCCTATAATTATACATAATTGACAGTTAAAAATATCTTGAAGTCGCCATAAGTAGGGTTGGGGCTGGAAGTGAGAATCAGGCTGGTGGGGTGGGGTTGTTATGTGTTATGGCTGTGGTTGCTTAATCTTGCTCTAGTCAACGATGTAAACTATCACGGCCGGAATTGGTTTCGATGAAGAACTATCCGGCCGTGATTTCGAACATCTGTATAAGACCTGCACACTAGTGGAATTTCAGCCTGGCTCCGTCCGATGACTGGGCTGGACCAGTACATTAAATGGTGAGGAAACTGGAGAGCTGTTTCTAGAAAGGGTCGTCGCCACAGTTTTGTGCATCTGACCTTCGATGCTTCTCCTCTTTCTCAAAGTTGGAAGACAAAGTACGGTTGGTAGCAGACATTAATGTAAGAGCCATCTGTGCCTCTTATGGGAAATCTGAGAGGTCATCCTCACACTTGTTGATATGGTACGGTGACATCAACGGAATCTCTTTGCCCAGGTTGCTTCGGACGGGAGCGCTAGAACAAAGAAATGGCTGTTCCGGTCCATGTGTTGAGTGGTGGCGTCCACACCTGGCCAATAAACCTGACGCCGCTCTAAGTACTTCATGCTGCACACACCCCAGTGTGCAGTGTCCACGAGATAGCCTAATCTGAATCTCATCCTGGCGTTAGCAGTCATGGTCGATAAGAGTTCGACACTGCTTGTTATGCCGAGGATGTGTGACAACGAAAAGAACCTTCGGGACGTCGACTGTGTTTTGTTTAGACGTGGCCCCTGCCAGCCGTACTGAATCGCCTACATTACCTCGTTAAGCAAGGGATCGCGGTTGGTTGCCTGCGCTACTGGTAGATTCGTCGAGAGTGTGTCGCAGACTGATGACTAAAGCAAAAAACACCGGCTCCTGACCATCGAAGTCTCTGTGGGGTCCGCGTGGCAGTTATGAAGAGCGCGTCAGCGTTGGCATGCTGCTTAGTGGGCTACATCTACATCTACATCTACATCCATACTCCGCAAGCCACCTGACGGTGTGTGGCGGAGGGTACCTTGAGTACCTCTATCGGTTCTCCCTTCTATTCCAGTCTCGTGTTGTTCGTGGAAAGAAGGATTGTCGGTATGCCTCTGTGTGGGCTCTAATCTCTCTGATTTTATCTTCATGGTCTCTTCGCGAGATATACGTAGGAGGGAGCAATATACTGCTTGACTCTTCGGTGAAGGTATGTTCTCGAAACTTTGACAAAAGCCCGTACCGAGCTACTGAGCGTCTCTCCTGCAGAGTCTTCCACTGGAGTTTATCTGTCATCTCCGTAACGCTGTCGCGATTACTAAATGATCCTGTAACGAAGCGCGCTGCTCTCCGTTGGATCTTCTCTATATCTTCTATCAACGCTATCTGGTACGGATCCCACACTGCTGAGCAGTATTCAAGCAGTGGGCGAACAAGCGTACTGTAACCTACTTCTTTGTTTTCGGATTGCATTTCCTTAGGATTCTTCCAATGAATCTCAGTCTGGCATCTGCTTTACCGACGATCAACATTATATGATCATTCCATTTTAAATCACTCCTAATGCGTACTCCCAGATAATTTATGGTATTAACTGCTTCCAGTTGCTCACCTGCTATTTTGTAGCTAAATGATAAAGGATCTATCTTTCTGTGTATTCGCAGCACATTACACTTGTCTACATTGAGATTCAATTGCCATTCCCCGCACCATGCGTCAATTCGCTGCAGATCCTCCTGCATTTCAGTACAATTTTCCATTGTTACAACCTCTTGATACACCACAGCATCATCTGCAAAAAGCCTCAGTGAACTTCCGATGTCATCCACCAGGTCATTTATGTATATTGTGAATAGCAACGGTCCTATGACACTCCCCTGCGGCACACCTGAAATCACTCCTACTTCGGAAGACCCCTCCCCATTGAGAACGACATGCTGCGTCTTGTTATCTAGGAGCTCCTCAATCCAATCACACAATTGGTCTGATAGTCCATATGCTCTTACTTTGTTCATTAAACGACTGTGGGGAACTGTATCGAACGCCTTGCGGAAGTCAAGAAACACGACATCTACCTGTGAACCCGTGTCTATGGCCCTCTGAGTCTCGTGGACGAATAGCGCGAGCTGGGTTTCACATGACCGTCTTTTTCTATAGTGGTTCTAGTACGTATAGTTACTTAAAATCAAAGCCCATCTAGCACCTGCAGTGAAATCTTACCCATAGGTTGGAAGCTGACCCAACGTTGATATCAGGGGCTTACGGGCCATATTCTCATACAGAGATATATGAAATAATTCTACACTTAACATAGTCTCCTCCTCGATTTGTAAATGATTTTAGTAGGTGGCGGCCAGCGTTTCGGAGGTAAATGCAATCGGGCGCCAGTGTGATCAGCATGCTTATGCAACAGTATGGCACCAAACTAAGAACTAAAGCGTATTCTCAGGAGCTAATTCCCCACAGCTTGCAGATATGACATTACGCACTCATCTGCTGATAAATTCCTTATTTAAATAACCAGTTTCGGTTGACTGACGATCATTAACTTCTTAAATACAAGATCTTTGACAGACAATAAACCGATAATTTTGTCACTGTTGTCATATCACAACGTAAATTATAATGTCAATATATTAACTGTGCTATCCTGTTATATCAGCAATCGACGTTAAAGCTGTGAGCGGATGCGTGTCGCATAGAGCCGACTTCCTGTGATTTTATATTCACCTAATACGATGCCGTAAACGCTTTTAAGAATATGACGATGGGCAGTCGAAACTGACTGTTTCAGTAAACGTTTTATCAGTAGCTCATGGCATTTTTCAAGAAATGAAGCACTCGTGGCCAGAATAAGATTGTTACCAGAAACAAATGTAATTAACAGAGGTATCAGTCGAGATGATTCCCTAATCTTGGAGCTAGAAATTTCTGCTCAAAATAAGAGATCACCCAACACTGTGTTATGGAGAGAGGTTGGCTCCCACGTATAAGGCAGGATTTAATTCACAATGTTTGTTTTCGAAGAAATGGCCTAAACTTAAACAACTACATGCTATAAAAAGGAATGACTTGAAATTGCTACCTCATGTAATCTTGTAGGCTACAATTATAATTAACAACGAATAAATATCCGTAATTGGTGTTATAATACGAAAAAATCTGCTGCACTACTTATTTTCACGTAAAGACATCTTGTCTTGGATGACAATCACTGTAATATAGTCTCAATTGAAATTCCAATGTATATGGTGTTCCTCAAATTACGGATATTAAAGTTTTCTTATAATTTACGATTTTGATAACTTTCTGCAGAAAGACACACAATTCATTGGGTACAGAACAGTTACATTATATTCTATCTTTGAATAATTTTTGATAGGTTGTGAAAATTTTATTGAAAGGGTTTGAGAAGTAGAGCTAATCTTATGCTGTTGCAGCATCATAGTGACAATAGAAATAATAATGGCAAACTAAGTGCATCACGGCTTCTCACGTTTTATAATAGTGTTTTTGTAATTGTTGTTCTCCAGAGCCTGCATTTCCTTAATACTTCATACAAGTCTCGTGACTTAGCTGTGTTACTAATTGCAATACAAAAATATACAGAAAAATAGAACTAATGGTAAACACCGATAAACTGTTGGTTGACATTCATATTAATTAACCATCTTGCCTGATGTTTCAGAGCGCTCGTTCCTTTGCGCGTTTGTTGAATTGACACAGCAGTGCGTAGTACGTGTACGATGCATTCACCAACTGTAAAATAAGACCAAATTTAAGAAAGTGGCAAAAAAACTATAGGTATACTAATAACTACAATTACTTATTTTCAGTCTGATTTCATCCTCAGAATATTATCCTGCAAACCGGATAACATATTTTTGTATTTTCTGAGAGTCTACATTGTCTCTAAATGCTCTAGTTTCTATGTGTTTGATTAGTGTTTCACATTTTATTAAATAACATGTGTTACTCTCTGCAGGCAATAATACCACATATGAAAAAACTGAAAAATTTTTGATCTTTCTTGCCATGACGATGCAAACCATTACCAGAGGAGAAACGTAAGTATATCACTTTCAGTACAGAAAGCACTGTTATCACCTGTGCCTCTTGCCGTTATCTTATCCATAGGGTTCCTGGTTTCCAAGTAGCTATATGAGTTTTATGCAAACAGAGACTACTTTGTCTGTTCATGATTGGCTTTTGTCCAAGTAATGAGGTATGCATCAGAATAGTCGCTAAACGATATCCAAGAGCATAAGTAATGCTGAGTATAGCATGAATGGAAGGTATCAGTTGAAAAGGAAGACGAACTCATTTGTACATATTCGTGAGTTTATTCACCTCAGGATTTCACTGGCAGTCAGTAAAAGAATTAAAAATAAAAAAATACTTGTTTTCAATGCAGTCGCTTGAGTAGGAATAAAAGGATAATGTGTTCGTTAATGCTAACAGTTATCATGTATCCATGTGCTGCAAACTGATTCATTCCAAATGATTTCGATAAAAGAATCGTTCAAATGATCTATGGAACATGTTGCTAACTGCACGACAAAGGACTTGGAAGACCAGCTGAACAGGATCGATAGCTTCTGCAATAGAAGTAATAAAGTGAGCATAAAAAAATCTAAACAGGGATAGTGGAGTGTAGTTGTATTGACTCAGGCGACCCTCAGACAATTAGATTAGGAAATGAGGAACTAAAAGTGGTAGGTGAATTTTGATATTTGGGCAGAAAATGGACTGACGATGGGCGAAATCGTGAGTAATTTGAAATGGAGACTGGCAGTAAAAAGATGAGGAAGTACTGAATCAAACTGAGCAAAAAAATAAATTTATGTCACAAGCTGACGGACCCAAGGGATCCGTTGGCAGGACACATAGTGAGGCAACAAGGAATAGTCAGTTTGGTAACTAAGAGATTTGTGGGGAGCAAACTTTGTAGAGTAGACGAAGACTTGACTACAGTAAGAAGATCTATTTGGATTCAAGTTGCATTATTTACACAGTGATGAACAGGCTCACATAGAAAACAAAGAAAGTGTTATATAATTGCAGCTGTACACATTTCTGTGAAGTAGACGTTCCAGTCTATATAGCAAGTGCCATATTCCGACAGACTAGTCTAAAGCACACACATTATCTCACTCTAATTTTTACCGTAATATTGGGGGTACACAGTAACTAATGCAAAACATTTTTTTCTGAAATTAAGTTGGTTTTATTCAGGATTCAAATACACCATATTACTCCCCACTCTTCTCATACAAGACCCTATTTTTCAACATAATCTCCATTCAAGGCAACGTGCTTACCCATATTATTAGAAGATGTTGTATGTCCGAATGTTACCACTCAAATGGTCGGTGTTGGAGCCAAAGTCTTGCTGCATCAGAAACCTTCCGGTCATCCACTTACTGATTCCCGTGGCGTACATCCTCCATTAGCCGAAACAGATGGAAGTCTGAAAGTGCGAGACCAATCATTGCAGGAGTCATAGACCTGTGCGGCAGATCGGCACACGCGAGATCGGACGAGTTTGCACGACTTGTTGTGCTGATAGCAGAGGCATAGCCCTGTGGCTCGCTGTGCTTTTGTTCACCTCCAGGTCTCCGTACACATTCTGCAAGCGCCTATGAATATCTGCGATGTTCCGTTTTTCCGCCAAAAGAGGCGCAGTGTCAGCTCTCTGGTTGGAGCGCACCTGCGTTACGGTCGTCATTTTCCAGACTACGTGTAAGGCCACCACCTACGGAACTTCATGAAACTGTAAGGCCAGAACTGCGAGTATACCACGATGTCCCACCACAAATTCCATATTTTTCAATCGAAATTTTTCAAGAAAAATAGTTTGACCAGCATATGTGTCATGCATGTGTAAGCCTACATATTCATATGTGTTAAACTCCAAACTTCAAGCCGACTGCTGTGGCCGAGCGTTTCTAGGTGCTTCAGTCCGGAACCGAGCTCCGTTACGGTCACAGGTTCGAATCCTGCCTCCGGCATGGATGTGTGTGTTGCCCTTAGGTTAGTTAGGTTTAAGTAGTTCTAAGTCTAGGTGACTGACGACAAATGTTAAGTCACATAATGCCCGGAGCCATTTTGAACCAAACTTCAAAACTGTGTGCTGTGTAGTAGGAACAACTGTGTCTTTATTTAAACAAGCACCAGGCCAAGCCCTCCCCCCCCCCCCCCATTACACCATTTTATCCGCAAACTTTATTTATAGCTCCGCCAAGCCATGTGTAGCAGTGTGCTGTACCGGGGTGATAGGTAAGACCCCACTACTGCAACTAAAATACTGCCTCACAGCAGACATACGAGTCCGACACGACACCAACCAGGTAACTGGGCGTCATGTCAAAATTTGCCTGACAGCTAACCAATAGGGATATTGCACCAATACAACCGATTCAATAGCCTAAAGGAAAAAGCGGAATAGTAGTGCCGATTTTCACCACTAGTATACTGTTCATGATGTCTCACAACCTGCGACATGGTCGCAAATGGAACAGTGGCCCGAAAATGTAGAATAAATTTCTTTTATTTCACGTCTATGGTCACAAATTTGTAGGTCCTCAGACTACCGATTTCGGTCAGCAATGACAATAATCAGATCCTTTTTATAAAATACACGTCCAAATATATTCTAGCCACTATGGTCTTCAGAATTAATTATCACTGCGCAGACGAAGCTAACAAACTGTTTACCTCCGCAGCAAAAGTAACCCATGACGTACGGAGCAAGAAGGACATAAAAAGCTGAATATCTCTGGCAAGAAAGGCATTCCTGTCCCAGAATAGTCTACTGGTATCAAACGTATGCCTCAATTTTATTACCTTTGGTTTACGACTGTGTGCGATAATGAAGCAAGGACTGTGAGGAAAACGGGAACAGAGGAGAATCGAAGCATTTGACGTATGATGCAACACAGAATGCTGAAAATAAGTAGGATTGATAAGGTAACGAATGAGGAAAACCTCAGCAGAATCAGTGAGGAAAGGAATATGTAAAAAGCACTGACAGGAAGAAGGGACAGGAAGGTAGGTCATATTTCAGAAATCGGAATATGGTTTGCATGGTACTAGAGCGTAAACTGTAGAGGCAGACAGAGATTGAAATATAACCAGCAAGTAATTAAGGACGTAGTTTGCATGTGCTACTCTGAGGTAAAAGAGATGGCACAGGACAGGATATCGTGGCGGGCCGCCCCAAAACAGTCTGACTGTTAAGAAACAAATTCAGGTCAAGAGCTCAATGTAGTGTTACATTATGAAAATAATACTGTAGGATTGTGATTGATCTGAATTATAGCGGGGTTCAACACAAATAACTGCAATGCTCAATTCTCAGTTGCTGACAGTGTTCCTGTATTGTAGTGTAAGAACCATATAAGAGAGTACTACGACTGCACTGACTTTCAGAAACCTGATGCATGGCAGCAAAACCATGCAGCGTGTGATATCGCACTGTGTACAGATTATATGGAATTCCCTGATGTATCCTTACATACAACACCTATCAGGCGAATGCAGAAGAAGTCTCTGCTATGAATTTCTGTATGTTATTCATTTCTGATATTCCAACTCTGTAAACCGTTGAGCATGGTAAGGTCATTACGATGACACCAGAATACTTCGGAGGAAACCTTTGCTACGAATTTCGATATGTACACACCATGTACAACGCATCTGGTTCATCATTACATAATGTTGTTAGAGAATTCTGAGCATATTTATATATGTTTCCATGAAATAATACTTTAAACAGAATGAAAAGAGTGAAAGTAATTATTTATCTCTCTCATCTCTATCTCATTTCGTGAAAAACCCTGAAACATATAGAATAAACTACACTCCTGGAAATTGAAATAAGAACACCGTGAATTCATTGTCCCAGGAAGGGGAAACTTTATTGACACATTCCTGGGGTCAGATACATCACATGATCACACTGACAGAACCACAGGCACATAGACACAGGCAACAGAGCATGCACAATGTTGGCACTAGTACAGTGTATATCCACCTTTCGCAGCAATGCAGGCTGCTATTCTCCCATGGAGACGATCGTAGAGATGCTGGATGTAGTCCTGTGGAACGGCTTGCCATGCCATTTCCACCTGGCGCCTCAGTTGGACCAGCGTTCGTGCTGGACGTGCAGACCGCGTGAGACGACGCTTCATCCAGTCCCAAACATGCTCAATGGGGGACAGATCCGGAGATCTTGCTGGCCAGGGTAGTTGACTTACACCTTGTAGAGCACGTTGGGTGGCACGGGATACATGCGGACGTGCATTGTCCTGTTGGAACAGCAAGTTCCCTTGCCGGTCTAGGAATGGTAGAACGATGGGTTCGATGACGGTTTGGATGTACCGTGCACTATTCAGTGTCCCCTCGACGATCACCAGTGGTGTACGGCCAGTGTAGGAGATCGCTCCCCACACCATGATGCCGGGTGTTGGCCCTGTGTGCCTCGGTCGTATGCAGTCCTGATTGTGGCGCTCACCTGCACGGCGCCAAACACGCATACGACCATCATTGGCACCAAGGCAGAAGCGACTCTCATCGCTGAAGACGACACGTCTCCATCCGTCCCTCCATTCACGCCTGTCGCGACACCACTGGAGGCGGGCTGCACGATGTTGGGGCGTGAGCGGAAGACGGCCTAACGGTGTGCGGGACCGTAGCCCAGCTTCATGGAGGCGGTTGCGAATGGTCCTCGCCGATAACCCAGGAGCAACAGTGTCCCTAATTTGCTGGGATGTGGCGGTGCGGTCCCCTACGGCACTGCGTAGGATCCTACGGTCTTGGCGTGCATCCGTGCGTCGCTGCGGTCCGGTCCCAGGTCGACGGGCACGTGCACCTTCCGCCGACCACTGGCGACAACATCGATCTACTGTGGAGACCTCACGCCCCACGTGTTGAGCAATTCGGCGGTACGTCCACCCGGCCTCCCGCATGCCCACTATACGCCCTCGCTCAAAGTCCGTCAACTGCACATACGGTTCACGTCCACGCTGTCGCGGCATGCTACCAGTGTTAAAGACTGCGATGGAGCTCCGTATGCCACGGCAAACTGGCTGACACTGACGGCGGCGGTGCACAAATGCTGCGCAGCTAGCGCCATTCGACGGCCAACACCGCGGTTCCTGGAGTGTCCGCTGTGCCGTGCGTGTGATCATTGCTTGTACAGCCCTCTCGCAGTGTCCGGAGCAAGTATGGTGGGTTTGACACACCAGTGTCAATGTGTCCTTTTTCCCATTTCCAGGAGTGTATATAACTGATATTACTAAAGCACAAATGTTAACAAATACTCTTTAAATGTTCACGTATTCCTATAAATATACATTTCAGAAACGCATAAGTTTGTGAACTCTCTATTTGCTGCCACGGTTAAAGTGGAAAAATGACACTGTTCAGAACTGGCCCTGAGGAAAGTGCGCTGCACCATGGGCCATAGATAACAGCGTGAGTGACAGCTGTGGAAATGTGTATGGGCGAATAGACGTGCAACTGTGGAGCAACTGAGCTTCTAGGTGAACCAACGCAATACCAACAGACTCTAGTTAATAACCGTTCAGCGAAGGTTGCTGCGTACGGGACTCTCCAGTGGGTGCATGGCTTATGGACCCATGCTGGCTAGTGTTCACCGGCGATGGAGGTTGGAATTTGGGTGCCAATACCGCAACTGGACGTTTAATGGGTGCCAGCAGATGGTCTTTTCACGTGAGTCACGCTCGATGCTCCGTTGGACAGATGACTGTTGGTGTATACGGCGTCAAACATCTGAAAGCAAACACCCTGCAACAGCCGGGAGGTGGGCACTTTATGGTCTGGGGAGTGTTTTAGTGGCATTCCCTGGGTGAGCTGCTAATTCTGGAAGTAATAATGGATCCACAAAGCTAAACATCCATCCTGGTTGACTGTGTTCACCCCTACAAGCAGCTTGTTTGTTCCTCATCTTTGTGGCATCTAACAGCAGGATAATGCAATGTGTGACGTAGCTCACATTGTACGTACATGGTTCAAAGAGCACGAGGATGTGTTTACTGAACTCTCCTGCCAACCGAACTCCTCACATTAAAATCCAGTCGAGTATATGTGGAATCAACTCGACAGGACTTTTCGCGCCATGGATCCTCAGCCAAGAAACCTAGCCCATCTGGCCACTACGCTGAAATCAGCATGGCTCCATATCGCCGTCAATACCCTCCCGAACTTCACTGGTTTTTTTCCTGCGCGTCTCACAGTCGCTCGCGCTACACTAGATGGTTATTCATGCTTTTGATAGATGGTCACATTAATGTCACTAGACAGTAAATGTGTGCATCGTTCTACGTGCTTAGCTGTTACATACTGATGAAGACGTGACTCCTGATTACCTGGCTGGTGTTGTGGCGTACTCGTATGTCTGCTGTGGGGCATTAGCAGTAGCAGCGTAGGGGGTCTTGCCGGCCGCCCGGTACTGCTCAGCATTACACACGACCCAGCACGCTTGAGTACAGCTGCGAATGACGTGATTCCGTGACTGCAGTGGCGTCGGGGGGGGGGGGGGGGGGGCTATGGAGGGGAGCGAAGAACCCAAGACACTGGTGTTTATTTGAATAAGGAAATGATTGTTCCTACTATGCAGCATATTGTTTTAAAATTGGGCTTCAACTTAACGGAATAAGTAGGCTTACAATTCTGTATTACATCAATGATGTGCAAACTTAAACACTTGTTTAAATTATATTGGAGGGGACTTTTCTAATTTAGGACGTACAACAAGTGACCTAAGCGTTGTAAGTAGCCCTACTGGTCCCTTCAGGACTATGTGCTATGTAGTAGGCAAGTTACTTTCTTTTGTCCAAGCGTCTTGGAATGTGACATCATACAGCTACGCCAGTGTCCAAAATCAATCATCTCGGATTCTGACGTAATAGAGATGTGCCACTATGCCCTGGTCTCCGTGTTCAGTCATCGTCTTGGATTCTGACATCGTAGTGGGGCTGGACTAGTATTGCACTACTATGCTCAGCATACCTACTTCCACAAGCTTGATGATGTGACATCTAGTTCTGAATTTCCTGGTAATTTATACTGAGGACAAAAGCCCTACTTCCACAGTGACGTCACAGGATTAGATAGAAAACCCCATTTCTTTTAATTTCCTGATGTTTCACACACAGGGTCGTTGGAATTTGTCAAAGGTGTGAAGGGGTGGAAGTCTGAAGTCTGGGGAAATATGATGACTTATAGGTGACATCAGTGATCATATCATATATTCCCACCTTCGTACCAGAACTGTCACAGCCCACCAACAAGTGTGGTGTGATACATGTCAGAGGAGTTGTAGGACCATTGATTTTTGAAGGAAGAGTGACATGTTTAAAGTACCTTACCATGTTGAAGGTACAAACTGAATTAGATCTTCGCCAACTGTACCAAGATGAAGCTTGTTTTCTTAAACGAGACGGTGACTTTCATATGACTCGCGGCACTTTCTGGATGAAACAGTTGTTGAGATGTGTATAGGCCAATAAAGAAGTGTTGAGTTTTCATCCAGATCTACCGATCTAACGCCGATTAATTCTTTTTGTGGGTAGCTCTGAAGGACCCAGTACACGCCGAAAACCACGTATGCTGGATGACATATGAGAGGTGATTGTGATTACATGTAAATTCTTTCTAATAGCAACTATGACACATGTCAGACGTTGTATTGTTCCGGTGAGAGGCAGTTTGGACATCTTCAACCTTAAAGCACTATAACAACATTGTGAAAATCTTCATGCTTTAAGATTCATAGTTTTCGAGTTACTGAAGTTCAGACAATGTAAGCCCTTGTGGGACACCAGGTACACACACTTGTTGAAACGACTCGTGCGACATGTAACGTGAAATGGATGTACTAATAATCATAAAGTTTCTCAGGTGAGCCGATAAAAACTAATCAAGTTCAATAGTTGAAATAGCTCGTGCAACACCTATTGCAAAATGGTTGTACTAACTCAGAAACCTTCGTTGGAGCACGCACAGCAACAGCCCAAAGTTTCATCGCAATTCGGTGAATTGTATAGGAACGCACAAGATAGAAACACAGAAACGATAATTCACTCTCCACTCATTCCCTTGGCGGTAAATTACCTTAAATCCGGATTTTACTCCACCAGATATAGCTCTCACGCACTTACTTAAGTACTAACCGAGACAAAAGCAGGCCTGTTGATGGGGTAGAGGTGCCCGGCCGTGAGCACCAGCGGCTTCTGCGCGCGGCTGATGAGGATTCTCAGGGCTCGCTTGAAACTCTCACTCGCCTCCATCCATGCGCAGCTGTAAGCCGCCGCTGACACAGCCTCGGCCTGTTAACATTAATATTACTGACACGACGCGATTGTCTTTCAGTTAAAAAAATAAATAACAGACAAAGCCAAGCTCATACTGACACACTTTTCACCTCACTGGCGATATATAAAATCAACAAGTATTAATTTTGTCTTATGATGATTACGGTAGTATCAGCTGATTAAATGTGTAAAGGCGATTGTTGTTGAAAATTTGCCACACATCAGTGTATGCTAGGTAACTGCCTTTACCTGTCTTTCTGGTTACATACATAACGTTCAACATGATTCTTGCTATGGAAACTGTGAAAATAGGGAATAAAGTTTTCATCATTTTTCTACATGATGCGATGCTTATTTACAGACTTTTACTGTACTGTTCATTAATGACACTCATCCTTTACGTCCTGTACATTATTTATATATAAGCAAGTAATTCTTTTTCAGAAAAGCTTTTCTGATTGTTTACAGTCTCCGTTTTACATCCTCTCTATATCGACCATTGTAAGCTGATAAATTATTTTCTGCCTGAAATGGAAAACTCATCTGCTGTTTTTCAGTCTCATTCCCTAATCCGATTCCATCGGGATCGCCTGATTTAATGTGACTACTACACTGCCGGTCGGTGTGGCCGAGCGGTTCTAGGCGCTTCAGTCTGGAACCGCGCGACCGCTACGGTCGCAGGTTCGAATCCTGACTCGCGCATGGACATGTGTGATGTCCTTAGGTTAGTTAGGTTTAAGTAGTTCTAAATTCTAGGGGACTGATGCCCTCAGAAGTTAAGTCCCATAGTGCTCAGAGCCATTTGAACCATTTTGAACTACTACACTACATTTCTCCTCCTTTTCTTTTTTCTCTTCTTTTCTTTTTTTTTTCAATTTCTGCTGACGTTCAACTTATTACCTGATCGTAACACACTATCCGTTCTGCTTTGCCATTTCTGACAGAACTGTAATTTCGTCAGGAAACCTTAAACTATTTATGTCTTCAGCATGAACTTTGTTCTCCTCCACTCCCGTTGTTTGATGAACAATTTGCATAGCATGGGGAATAGACTCCATTCCCGGTTACCACCTCATGTACACGCTCTTCGACTGTGGTAACTGCAGTCTGAATTCTCTAAATGTACTAGGAAGCCATTCGCTCCCTGTATTATCTCCTTGATAATATATCCAGTGAATACTGTCAAAAGCTTTTTAGAAATCTATAAATGCTGTAATGGAAATACGCCTTTACCAAGCTATCTTCTACGATAGTTAATGACTTAAGTACATATTGCTTCGCCCTCTGTTCCTACATTTCGCGGCATTACTGATCTTCACTCATGTAATGATCTACTAATTCGGAGAGTAGGAGATGCAAGGTAGGAGGTGAGGTCCTGGCGGAAGTAACGCTGTGAAGATGTGAGTGGTGCGTGGGTAGCTCAGTCGGTAGAACACTTGTACGCGAAAAGCAAAGATCCGAAGTTTGAACTGCTAGGAAGTTTCTGTTTACTGATTGTTCCCTCTTTCTGTTCATAATTCGCCTTAAATATGTAGCAGCTATGTGCTATATATGAATGCATGACAACTCATATTCTAAATGAATTGTTTACCTCATTCTTACAGGAATAATTTCTTGTTGTATGTTTTAATGAAATCCAGAAGTAAGTCGCAGAGCATGTCCCAAGAATGAATTCAAGGAGAGGATGTTCAGAACACATTAGTGCTAGTAGTGGATCGGTGAGCATATGGGAACAGTTTTTCAGTAACTGATAAGGGGTGTCATATCGCATGGATAGTTTCAGGTTACATGTGAGACAGTTGACTGAGGTGTATTGAAAGTCACTCTCCGCTCCCCCCCACCTTCAATACCTCTCCCCTCCCCTTTTGAGGCCTGTCCATACTATTTTCTGTGGTACAATCAATGTCATACCTCCTCTCTCCTTCCCCTGGACCGATGAGCCATAAGATCCCATCCCCCCTCCCCCACTTTTATGAATAGAACAAATTTGGCAGACTGTGGTCTGGCTTTTACCACCTAGGATGAAGATGCATAAAACTGAAATCAACGGCTACTTGATTGCGTTATTATACTTTCTTTTTCTCCTTGAATAGCTCCTATATTTTTGGTGCCAACGCCAAATACTGCAGCGTGTAAACCAATCGTTGATTACCATGCTTCAAACCAGAAGCGTTGTTGGAATCTGTTCTACTTCCTGATCGACATAACAGTTTTATGTGATCTGCAGGAGTAAGTTTTTTACTGGGCTGGATTTTAATTAAGCCTATTACTAGATATATCTCAAGAAAAATTTGGCGTTGAACAATGTTTTGCAATGATTTCAATCTTTTTGAAATTAACAGAGTGCCCTCTGGACAGTCCACAGATGCGGCCGTGTTGTCTTCCCTTTTAGATTCTGTTTTGGGGGATCTAAAGTTGAAGTGCAACAACAATTACTTAGACAATGTATTCATTTAGAGTGCAACCTTTGTTGATTATTTAGAGAATTTTAGGAAGTTGTTGGGATATCTGAGTGAGGCGGGATTGATAGTTAAGCAGTCTATCGAAAATTTGGCTCAGAGTAAAATCTCTTTGGCGCATATGTTACCGTCTGTGGGGCTAGTATACATCAGGACGCACTCAAGCTCCGTATTGGTTTCTGTTGCCCAATGACATGAAGTGCGTTGCACGATTCATAGGCATGGTTAACTTTCTCAGAAAATGTATGCCTATTGACGCCCAACTTGTGGTCCTATTTTGTCATCTGGGTCAGAAAAATGAAAATTTCCAGTGAGGAGATGGGAGATGTTCAGCAGGGGGACTTTTATACCTTGAAACTAGCGTTGTGCAGTGCCCCAGTAGAGGGTGTTACAGACTTAAACTTGCTGTTTGTTGTACAGACAGACACTTTAAATTCTGGTTTGGGGCAGTTTTTTTACAGGAACGTGATAGAGAGGTGAGGTCTCTGGCTTATGCTCCTGAGCCTCGTCAGCTGCAGAAGTAAATTATTCCGTTTATGATTTGGAAGCTTTGGTCGCCGTCTTTGCCCTAGAAAGGTTTAAGTTTAACCTGGAGCATGACAAATTTAACTTAGAAACTAATACTCAGGCATTAATTTGTGTCCATGCTAGGTCCCACAAAACCGGAAATATTGACCAATGGATAGTCCGAGTATCTGCCTTTCAGTGATTTTAAATTTCCCTTGCGTAAAGAATATTCCGTAGTTGTTACGGGATTGCATCCAGTGACGTCGACTTCTTGCCACAATATTTCGGCTGACAACCATTCAGTCATCTTCAGGCAAGTGCTTTTACTTGTGACTGCTAGTTTTCATCGTTGCCACTATACCACAAAATTGACGTCAAGTCACATGTGGAAAGGTAATCACTACATGAGCGACCTGCATCGAGTTTCACGCCGTCTTTCAATATTGCTTCATCTATGGCACGTAGAAACATGCATAACGGCGGTTCGACATGCACGTTGGTGTCGTAATGCGTGCCTGCATAGTTGAGATTCAGATGTCAAATTAATTAAGTCATCACTAGACGTGTCACTAATCATAAAATGTTTCCTTTCTGCAGACATAGAAGAAATCAACGGGTCCCACTCCTTATCCAGTTGAAAGCTGTCATCATGATTAATAACATCTTCCGTCAATCGTATTTGCACTGACTCCTTAATAATTGTGTACTAGAAGGATCTCTTCGAGGCCAAGATTTCCATGGCAGAAGTATCCCTAGAATGTTCTCTGGACATATAATACTCGGCCATTGCGGACTTACTGGATTGCATAAGGCGAGTGTTGCGATCACGGTCAAAGGATGTTTCAAGTATTGTACGTGTTGTCTTACCAAAGTAGGTTTGCTACACTGTCAAGTTATTCTTTAGTTTCCAGCCCTCCGCAATCCCTGGTCGTTCTTTGCTGAACCGCCAAAAGCGGAAGATTACTTTCACATGAAGTTTCCTTAGGATTCTGCCTGATTTCGACGATATATTACCGAAGACGGGAGGAACGACCTGGACTTGCTCGTATAGGTTTCTTCGTTCTTAAAGCTGCGATGGCCTGATGTAGAGAGACTGCAGTTTCTTAGAACACAGGTTGCAAGGCTGTCTCGATCAGACAGAACGTGTGCCTGTTGCAACGACGTTCGATGGCCTCCCATAGTCTATGCCGGGTGTTGGCAGCGGGACACCTGCATTTACTGGTCTGTGGATGTGGTCTTAATGTATATGTACTGACACAACGATCCATCAACTTTCCGATTGACCAAGAAGTCTAGAAACTACAGACGGCCGCCCTTCTCCGCGTCTATCGTAATTTGGATATTCTGATGGATTGAATTCAGATGCCTCAAAAAGCGTGGCCGTCTTCTTCAGCGTGCGGCCACAGTACAAATGCGTCTTCTGTATATTGCCAGAAGACTTTTGGCTTAAGGTCGGTAGAATCAAGGCCCTCAACTCAAAGTCTTCCGTAAGAAAGTTTATTACCAGTGGGCGGCTCCGTCACTTTCCTGGGAATATGCACTGTTGAATAAAAGGTAGAGTGAGGAAAGGGTATGACGAAATAGCGCCGTTATGATAGCTTTGAACGTACTGCTGATGAGTGACATTGAATCCATGAGGGGGACCTTACTAAGGATGACACATCGTGGAAATTCACTAATAGGTCCGATGTAACGAGTCGAAGTTACTTCAGTCTATTAATAAAGTCACAAGAGTTGCGAATACGATGCGAGCAGTTCACCACAAAAGGTCTCAGTACAGTGCCATGCAGAAACTTTGTGGAATCTGCCTTTCAGGCTGAAGCAATACCTATCCGGGATGTGCAACATCAGGTCGCCGATGCACCTAGTCGCGTATTTCAGAGGAACGTTCCGGAATCTGCAGACGAAGCCAAGGCCGTGTATTCTGTGGTAGCTGCAGTAATTCTCACTGACGTTGCTTTACTGCTTTTTGATTTCAAGGTCAGACAACTACAAGATAGTGGTCTGGGCGGAATTCAGTGAAAGCTGGAGGACGGTAACTTGTTTGATGTCTATTTCCTGCAGTAGGGAGTACTGTGTATTTCGGTACACGTTACAACAGGAATCTCAAAAGCTGTCATACTGAAAGCTTAGTCCCTGCTGTCTTTAGTTACTTTCATCATTCATTGTGTAGAGCACCTGGGGCTTTATAAAACTAGGATGCATATAAGATAACACCTGACCTGGGAAAGAATGACTCAAATATTAAGAGATTAGTAGGTCAATATCAAGAATTTGAGACAGCAGTGTCTAATACTAACACCAGGAGAAGTTTTTGTTAATCCACCAGGGAACATCAGCCACTGGATCAATTGTTTCGTGATTGTTTGGGGCCTCTCCCACCTAACAACAGTGCTACTAGGTACATTTTATTGGTGTTTGATGCCTATATGAGGTACGTGTGTTTGGTCCCTAATAAAGGAATGTCGACCACCGTTAGTATCCAGCACTTAAGTGTTATATTAACCAGGCCTTGGCAAGTGACCGCATTAATTAAAAAAACGTTCGTTTTAATAATGATATTTCTCATGTGACGATTACCCCGTATTATCCTCAGCCATATTTAGAGGAACATATTAACAAAAATTAGAAATCCCCATTAATAATTTACCGTTCTCGTTTGGTTATGTAGATTGGCTTAGTCTTGCCTTTGATACTGCCTGCCATGAGGCACATAAGATGATGGCTGCCAGACTAAAGTTCACGTTCTTCCTTAATTCACGACTGAGGAATTTGTTCCGTTGAATGATCTATGACCAGTGTGTAATAACGTTGAGGATATCCAGGCTAAATGGGAGACGGCGAAAAATAAAGTTTCTCTTATACATTAGAGAGATCCGTAGGTACAATCAGGGATGGGGGGAGGAGAGAGAGACACTGTTTCAATGAGAGTGGGGTATGATATTTATGTGAAGACTTTCTGGAGCTAAGTAAGGGACACGGAGGATTATGGGGAAAATGCTGCCCTGATATCTGTGGCCTCATAAGACTGTTAATAGTTTGTCCTGTGTCAGACATTAAAATGCATAAGAAAATCAGGTCATATTTGAGTCAGCTGAAGTCAGGTAGTGCCGAAGCGAAGCTCGTATCTAATGAATGAGCTCCTACTCCAGCTTCCGATTTCATAGGAGAAGATTGATACCTTCATATCGATATATTGTCAGCTAGCGTCGCTACCTTAAGGTGAGGTGTGTGGAGTTTCCTTCGCATGTCGCAGAGGCCGCAAGTTCTGGATGCGCGGTGTGAATGATAGGTTTTGAAAATACACTTTGCCAAAGAGTCTCCTGGCAGTCGTGAGCACATTATCACATCCACTCACAGTAACGATTGTCATCTTGGAAAGTAGACGGTTTCTTTGTGTGTGGATCTGGTTATGTGATTGATAGCCACGTATAAATTCTTTCATACGGTGTATCGAGGTTCTGATCCTGCCACAAAAGTAGTTGATCGAGGTGTACCTTCTGTGAGATCATTGTAGCAGCTATGATCATCATCCAATGGAAGTTCAAGGTAAGCTTCCATCAGCTGAGTTACTTCGTGACAGCTCTTAGTTGTACCAAATGAGTGGACATATCACTTCTATGGGTAATTCTCGACAGTTTTCATGCGAGGTCTACTGCCCCGTCATTTACGTGTCGACGAAAACTGGTTCTCTGTTTGATATTTAGAAATTAGATCTCAGCTATTGTGGCCGGTATGTTAAATTTACGTGGTCTTTTGTTTAAGATTCCGAAGAGAGTCCCAACAATAACTTGTGCATGTCTATCATTTACTTTCATCTGTAATAACTGCACCGCATATGATCTTGTCTATAATTTCTCTTTGATCTAATTTGGCTGAGATGGTCTTACAGTTTTTATTATGGTGTCTTTATTTGATATGGGGTTTTACTGATATTGAATTTATTTAGCAACACCTGTTGAGAGTAAATTTCCCAAGTGCAGTTCACTGAGTATTAGCTGGTACTCGGTTTAAATGTGTGCGACTGCACCAGAGGGGCGGTGTAGTCAAGAGAGTTGCTGAAATATCGTATCATAAATTGATTTATGTTTCTGGTTTGTGGAACAGGTGCCATTCTGTCACATTTTTAATTATTTTAAGTTGTTATTGACATGTGTCGTAATAATTCTTTAGTATTTTAGATGTAAAATTAGTCGTTTTAGTTACGCTTTTTTCAATTTGGTGGGAAGCCTTGTTGAGACCTGTGGCGAATATAAATAACTCATGTACCAGCTTCTAAACGAAGATTTTCGAGATGGGTCTTTAACCTCCTTCGTCAGCTATTGGCCTTCTCTTTTGGAACCGTAAATTAGTTGTGCATTGTTATTTAACTTTGATTATTGGAATTCTGTCAGGATTTTGCCGTTAATAGGGTCTGAATTACTCATTGATGATTTTAAATAATTCAGTAAATTTCCCTTATGAGTGTTTAATTGAATAATCAAGTGTGCTAAGGTTACCAGCGTGTGTCTTACGTGAAACTGTTTGTGTCAAATAAACTGTGAAATTTTGTTTTGCTTTGCTACTTACCGCTCCTGGATCCCCTCACCCTCACCATTACACAAGCGTGATTGCCATCTATTACAGTTATCACTCAAAAAATTATTAAACAGTAAGCAGTGGTTCATCTGAAATTTATTGAGGAACTGCTACTATCTGTATCTCGGGAACTGTGATGTGACAATTATTAAACAGTAAGCAGTGACATCCTTGCCTGATATCTGCCAAATATTATGAAAGACAGCTGGTGCATGCAGTGCAGACCGAATAGGTGCCTTTCATTCGAAACAAGCGACACAGGAAGTTGGTGGTATGTTCCATGGGGCCACCTTGTGTCCATAGGTATGGACAAAGCCACGTAGCTATATCTATGGGAAAACTGTAACCTCTACTGCAATAAATATGCGTACAGAAAGTAAAAATGAATCGTATTGTGTTAGAAACAATAATAAAGGAAAGGTAGCACCATGTAGACAATTAGAACATCTGTACAAATGATGCATAATTTCCCATATGACACAGTCAGCCGATGAAACACCTAATTCAAGCTCCAAAATGTTTCCAATGCTGTGCTTACCGATGTGTTGTTGCAGTTGATCGTCAATATATGTGCTGGCTTGCTAGAAAAGCGCAGGCGCTAAAGAGTGACGCTATAACGCCTTCGCTTGAGAGACCAAGCAAAAGCGAGACCGCAAATAATGTTCCAGCGCGCACATGGGTAGAGTACTGGCGCCCAGATTAAGTGTACTGACTCCGATTCCCAGTCTGTGTAGAATCAGATTCAACCGTCTACAGCCGACGAAGCCTTAGGGCCACCAATGCTGGTTCCCATGCGCTACAGAGTTGGAATCCCGTGTCTCTGTTAACCAGGTCGTTACTCAAACTTATTTCGTCTGCTTCTTTAAAGAATGAGTCCCAGTACGTGGAAGTAAGTCTACAGGGAGGAAATGGTCAACAGAATACCTGAGTTAGATAAGCTCCGCAACAAGAGAAACACACCTTTGACCAGCAAACTACACCGACAATCGCCAAGTTTGCTCATTATATAGACTCTGCAGTCGCCAAGACCATAAAACAACGAGCCAGCATGGCATTCGTGAGAGGCAGAATCCGTTGCACAGGGTGAGGATTAGACAGAGTCTCAGGAGCTTGCTTTACCCACATCTGAATATCTCGTCGCATCTGTCAGGGGATTCCTGGAAGTGTTCGCCTTTGGGCTGGACGCGGCAGCAGGCCGTAGCGCGTCAAACTTCCAAGTTACATCTCCTTACCAGCCAATCATCGCTAGAATGGAAACTATGTAGAAGTGCTGTGTTTAATTTCAGAAGTAAAAACGGAGTGACGCTACGGTATCGGTGTTCGAAAAGGGACTAAATTTGGAATTTATCAGTGCCGTGGAACAAGGTGTTTTCAAACATCGCAGTGAGGTTGCTGAAGAAATGAGGCGAGAGACTTGCAGGGCCGTAACTAGGATGCCCGCACCCAAGCATAACATCTGTACTAAGAACGAAAAGCGCTCCATTCCTTAAGAAAAGAGACAGAGATACTAATTTTACGCGCTAACGGGGGAAACATTACTGTTCTTTTTCCTGCAACATCTTACTTCTGCAAGATAACGGATTTGGTGCAGGGCTCGTCTTCTCCATAAGGAACCGAGCGATGCAATACAACGGAAGGCATCCACCCTCATCAAATTGAGCCGGTTTCTTGACTATCTTAAAAAGATCTTAAGAGTACAAGCTCCAGTTCCACTACGAGATTATTGACTGCCTAAAATACGTAAGGAAGTGGTTCCGCTTCGCCCTATTGTGAGCAGTACAGGAGTCCCGACATATTACCGAGCTAAACATCTGGCTTCTGTTCTGAGCCCTTTGTTAGGAAACTGTAAACATCACATTCGCAACTCTGTAGATCTTATACAGTGACTGAAGACTTTGCGTCTCGAACCAGCTGATGTACACTCCTGGAAATTGAAAAAAGAACACCGTGAATTCATTGTCCCAGGAAGGGGAAACTTTATTGACACATTCCTGGGGTCAGATACATCACATGATCACACTGACAGAACCACAGGCACATCGACACAGGCAACAGAGCATGCACAATGTCGGCACTAGTACAGTGTATATCCACCTTTCGCAGCAATGCAGGCTGCTATTCTCCCATGGAGACGATCGTAGAGATGCTGGACGTAGTCCTGTGGAACGGCTTGCCATGCCATTTCCACCTGGCGCCTCAGTTGGACCAGCGTTCGTGCTGGACGTGCAGACCGCGTGAGCCGACGCTTCATCCAGTCCCAAACATGCTCAATGGGGGACAGATCCGGAGATCTTGCTGGCCAGGGTAGTTGACTTACACCTTCTAGAGCACGTTGGGTGGCACGGGATACATGCGGACGTGCATTGTCCTGTTGTCCTAGGAATGGTAGAACGATGGGTTCGATGACGGTTTGGATGTACCGTGCACTATTCAGTGTCCCCTCGACGATCACCAGTGGTGTGCGGCCAGTGTAGGAGATCGCTCCCCACACCATGATGCCGGGTGTTGGCCCTGTGTGCCTCGGTCGTATGCAGTCCTGATTGTGGCGCTCACCTGCACGGCGCCAAACACGCATACGACCATCATTGGCACCAAGGCAGAAGCGACTCTCATCGCTGAAGACGACACGTCTCCATTCGTCCCTCCATTCACGCCTGTCGCGACACCACTGGAGGCGGGCTGCACGATGTTGGGGCGTGAGCGGAAGACGGCCTAACGCTGTGCGGGACCGTAGCCCAGCTTCATGGAGACGGTTGCGAATGGTCCTCGCCGATACCCCAGGAGCAACAGTGTCCCTAATTTGCTGGGAAGTGGCGGTGCGGTCCCCTACGGCACTGCGTAGGATCCTACGGTCTTGGCGTGCATCCGTGCGTCGCTGCGGTCCGGTCCCAGGTCGACGGGCACGTGCACCTTCCGCCGACCACTGGCGACAACATCGATGTACTGTGGAGACCTCACGCCCCACGTGTTGAGCAATTCGGCGGTACGTCCACCCGGCTTCCCGCATGCCCACTATACGCCCTCGCTCAAAGTCCGTCAACTGCACATACGGTACACGTCCACGCTGTCGCGGCATGCTACCAGTGTTAACGACTGCGATGGAGCTCCGTATGCCACGGCAAATTGGCTGACACTGACGGCGGCGGTGCACAAGTGCTGCGCAGGTAGCGCCATTCGACGGCCAACACCGCGGTTCCTGGTGTGTCCGCTGTGCCGTGCGTGTGATCATTGCTTGTACAGCCCTCTCGCAGTGTCCGGAGCAAGTATGGTGGGTCTGACACACCGGTGTCAATGTGTTCTTTTTTCCATTTCCAGGAGTGTATTAGTGAGTTTCGACGTGGCCTCTTTATTCACCCGAGCATCTCCGGTGGATTCACTACAACTTATGTTAGTTAAGTTGGTGGAAGACATCTTATATCTATTTAAACATGTACTTACCTCGACTTACTCTTTATTTAATGGACAATATTTTGAGCAAATTGGCATGTGTGTTTGTCTTTTGTAGTAGGTAATGTTTTTATGGAAGACTTCGAGGAATAAGAACTTCGGTCGGCAGTGTTGAAACCTGAATTTTTCTATAGATATGTGGACGACACTTTTGTAGTATGTCTACATGGGACAGCAACACTTCCTGCATTTCTGTAACTCCTTAACCGCCTCCATTCGAGCATTTCCTTCATCATGGAAGTGAACAAAAATGGATACCTTTCATTCTTAGATGGCTTGGCTCGCAGAAAAAATGATGGTTCCTTAGGTCACAGTGTGTACCTATGTCTATGAGCTACGAGCTGTCATGACTCATCTTAACGCAGTGCCGTATTACGGATTCTTTTTCATAGCGCCGGAGTTATCTCGGATAGGGGGAGCTTATCAAAAGAGCTTAGCCGTCATCGCTCTGTCTTTGCACAAAAAGATTACTCTGCTAAACAGACGCGTAATGCATTTCAAACTGAACACACCAACCCTAAAGAACAGTCAGAAGAAACGGGGAACTCCAAGAGGACGGTTTTTCTCGCCTACTCGTATGCTGGCAGCGTGTCCTTCAAGATCGGCAGGCCGTTTAAGAAACAACAAATAAAATGCGTCTTCCGCCCTCCAGCAGTACAAACAATGTTGGGTTTTGTTAAAGACGACCTGGGTCTAAGGAAAGCAGGGATATAGAAAATTAAGTGTCAGTGTCGGAACTCATACATTGGCCAGACGTGTCGCACTATCAAAGAGTGGTGTGCTGAACGTAGACGTCACTCCGGGCTGGGTCAGCCAGAAAAGTCTCCTCTTGCGGAACAATGTCTTGATACGGGCACAGTATGAACTACGAAGAGACAAAGATCCTGTCGTTCATCTCCAGGTATTGGGCCTCCAGCATTAAAGAAGTGCATTCGGGAGGACGACGGTTCAATCCCGCGTCCGGCCACCCTGACTTAGGTTTTCCGTGATTTCCCTAAATCATTCCAGGCAAATGCCGGGATGGTTCCTCTGAAAGGGCACGGCCGACTTCCTTCCCTAATCCGATGAGACCGATGACCACGCTGTCTGGTCTCCTTCCCCAAACAACCAACCAACCAACCATTAAAGAAGTAGTCGAAATACGTGTGGGTAGCAGCTTGAGTAATAGAGACACGGGATTTCAACTCAGCAAGACATGCGAACCGGCACTGGCGGCACTAAGGCCTCGTTGGCCGCAGACGAACAAAACCGAGTCTACAGGGGCGGGGAATCTGAGTCCGCACACTTAAATTGGGCACCAACCACTCTACCCGAGCACATGCTGGGCTCTATTTGCGACCGTGCTTTTGCCGCGTCGCGCATACGAAGATTGTG
Source organism: Schistocerca cancellata (assembly GCF_023864275.1). Classification (NCBI taxonomy): domain Eukaryota; kingdom Metazoa; phylum Arthropoda; class Insecta; order Orthoptera; family Acrididae; genus Schistocerca; species Schistocerca cancellata. The sequence continues at coordinate 256,738,480 of NC_064634.1, forward strand.
ACCCGTTTCTCTGGCAGGAGGCACTTGATGTCACCATACTCTATAGTTCGTTTACGATGACATACACCTTGGTGTCTGCGCTTTTCTAGCAAGCCAGCGTATATATATATATATATATATATATATATATATATATATATATATATATATATATATATATATATATATATATATATATTGGCGAGACATTGCAGCAACAGGTCAGTAAGTACCTGAAGATGACCAGCAGCTGTCTCGTTGAAATAATGTGCAGCTTTCACAGCATTATCCGACGCGACGCCAGTGAAACAAGAAAGCAGTTTCCAATGCTGTTTACGACACATAGAGGAATATTGGAAACTATTTACATTCACAGATGGAAAGCAATAAAGTGATACCAGCTCCCACGTACACACGTGAATTCGAATGCAAATCGAGAAATACACTCTTGAAGGCTCCCATACTAAGAGGGCCCTTTGTTTTTGGAGCTCCCAAACGAAATTTCGTGGTTTACTAAAAAGTGTAGTCTTATATCCAATTTACCTTTGGAAACTCATTAAGGAGAAGCTAACATAAGTATGGCAGCAAATATTTTGTAAATTTTCTTGTTTAAAGTTAAGAGTAATGGTACGGCAGCCGACGCCCAGCATTGGGTGCAGCGTGTAGATTCCACCTGTGCTACTTTTCAGCACCAGCGGTGGCTGATACGTCAACTACCGCTGTGAACCCCGCTGCCTTCTTCACTTTGTATATGCAGTTGGTACTGACAACAATAGCTTTCCCTGCTAAAGTCCCTTTAGTTTTTTTGTATTTCTGTGATGACGTAGTGTTATAGTGCAAGTGAACTGATAGAAAGCAACTCGCATATTATAAATTTTGTACATCAAGTATTTGTGTATTTAAGTTTGTTTTCCATTCATCTAAGCTGTGCATGCATTAATGTATAATATTTTGCTGGTTTTTCTTACACAAGCTGCGCTAAATTTGAAACTCAATGTTCAGTAATAGATAGTACGTAAGTAACGCCCAAAATAGTAAATTAAAAGCCTGTCGAGACGAAGAAGTTAATGAGACAGTGAAGACCGATGCCGCATTGTTATAATTAAACTGAAGGGTTCAGAGTGCTCCATGAAGCTAAAACATGGTAGGTATGTTCATTAGCAAGTGCGAAAGCGGCGTACTCTACAAAAAAAAAAAAAAAAAAAAAAAAAAAAACACTTCCTGCAACCAGGCAAAATCATGGCGCTGTAAGCAGTCATGACGTGAAAAGTCTCCTTGTTCGAAGTCAGTATGTTGTTTTTTGCCTGGCGGCGTGTGCTGATTTCTTTTGTTCTATTGTGAAGTGTCTTTGATGTAAAAGGTTTTTCTACATGAAATGCAACGCCTACCGCGAAGAAAGTGCACTGCTGGTAAAGGTGTTCTTTCAGAAGGGCAGAAACAGCTGCACTACATTGCGGGGAATCACCCACAGAAACAACTGCGAAGAGGCTACATGTCAATAAATGGGCTAAAGGATATGATCGAGAAATCTGAACAAGCAAGTGGGTTAGGTGGGGCAGCAGGTAGAGGCAGGTGGCCCAATCAGTTGGCGGTCGTTATTGAAGATGTTGATCGTTCAGCACGTGCCTCAAGTTCTGTAGCCAGTGCTCAAGCTGTGTCACAAGAATTGTCTCTCCCCTCGACAACAGTTCGAAACGTTTTCTGACGTATTTTACATTGGTATCCCTACAAGATCCAGAAAATTCACCAAAATAAACACCAAGATATTCTACAACGCCTTAACTTCGTGTTTCGTATTTTGACACGCATGGAAATGGGTGAAAAGTGGCAGCGGAATATTCTTTGGACAGACTAGGCACATTTTATTGTCCGAAGTGCAGTGAAAGCACAAAACTGACGAATACGACGTTCTACTCCGGCACATGTTGTGCAGGAGCATCCACTGCATTCAGCATACATTGATAAGCCAAAACATTATGACCACTGCCCATCGTGCCACCTGACAGCGTTGCGGGCACGTCACGCAGTAACAAAAGTATGTAAGTTGAGCGGCCACGGACGGGGAATCACGCAAGCGAAGATTTGGGCTAGAAATTGGCAAATCCATTGAGATCGACTTTGATACACGGCAGATTATTATTACGCTGCCTGTGAACGAGTATCTCGAAAACAGCGAAGCTGCTCGAAATCTCACGTGCTAGTGCTTGAGCATCTACGGTAGGGGGTATAAGGACAGTCAAACTACCGCTAGGAGCTAAATGGTTGGACATCCACGACTCTTCACAGAAATTGGGTTTTGGAGGCTTGTCTGCTCTGTAAAGTAGGATACATCGTGATCTGTGGCGTCTCTGCTCAAAAGAGCGCAATTCTGGTCGCGCATATTGATGAACATAGAGCTTTGTACGTCTTCACATGTTGATCCAACGACATAGTGAATTACAATTGCGGTGGGCATGGGGCCATCGGGATTCGACGGTCATCAATGGAAACGTATCGGCTATTCTGGTTAACCACATTTTTGCTACATTAGGTCGATGGTCGTCTTCAAAAACGTCGCCATCGAGGTGAACGGCGACTCGAAACGTGCTGCGCGTCACGGACGCGGTCTGGTGCGAGCAGTATTTCGATTTGGAAGACATTCTGCTGCACTTGCATGGGACCTGTGGTCGTAATTTAAGACACGCTAACATCAGCAAAAGTACCTACATCACTTCATGTTTGATGTCTTCCCCGACGGCAGCGTCGTCCTACAGCAGTATAACTGTCAGTGTCTCGGAGTCAGAACAGTGCTACAGTGGTTTGCGTGGGTTTACAGTTAAAGTGGAAATTCGCATTTGGCGTCATTGGCCGGGAGGCCCCTTACGGCGCAGGTCCGGTCGCCTTGGTGCAGGTCTTATCACATTCGACGCCTCACTGGGTGACCGGAGCGCCGGATGGGGATGAAATGATGATGGAGATAAAACAACACCCAGTCCCTGAGCGGAGTAAATCCCCGACCCAGGCGGGAATCGAACCCGGGCCCCTTAGGACGGGAGTTCGTCACGCTGACCATTTTTTTTTTTTTTTTTTTTTTTTTTTTAAGGGCAGCTAACCCTCTGATCTGACCGATCACACTGAACTACCGTGCCGGTGCTGTTGGGGCGGACAGGGTTTGTAGTGAACTCATGTTGATATCTCGGCAACCAGATTTGCCTGATGTACATCCTATGGGACCCTCTATGTCGCTATCGGGCGCCATAACCGAGCACGCTACAAACGGCCCGTGATCTACGCGCATTACACGACCTGTGCGTAGACATTTAATGCTACATTACTAAACTTAAACTAAACTCACCTCCTCCCGAACAGACCTCGGAAGAGCCTAACAGTATTGTCCTACTGCCGTGTCATCCGCAGCCTTCAGGCGACGCTGGTTGCAGATATGGAGGAGCGTGGGGTCAGCACACCACTCTCCCGACCGGCGTCAGTTTCCGTGACCGTCTCAATCAAGTTAACTTCTCAATTTACCTCACACAGGCTGCGTGCACCCCGTTTCCCAATAGCGCTGGTCAGACTCTGGTGTAGTGTCACTACTTCGGCAAGGCTGTTGGCCATTTAATGCCACGTACCTCCACAAACCTACCAACAAACCGTACGCCATGGTACGCCGAGGAGGACATGACACCTCACAGTCCCGTTACGTGCTCAGTGACGTTATAAGGACATGTTTGTGCAATACTTGAATTCAGCTTTGCAAGAATACAACTGTGTCCACACTATTATTTTCACGCAAGATGGGGCAACACCTCATGTTGCTTGCAAGGTGAAACATTTACTTCGAGAAGCCATCGGTAACGACCCCATCATTTCTAGGTACTACGCCCTCTATGTGACTTCATGTTGTGGTATTCAGACTTTTCCTGATCTGAAGGATAGCATACGACGACATATCCCTTTTATTACACCGGATAGGCTGCCAGCAACTGTAGATATTGCCATGTTCCTTAGTCGGGAGACCATATCGAATACATATTGTAACTTGTGACCGTACCCAGATAAAGGTGATGATAAAAAAAACAGTCTTTATCGCAAACCTCTTTTAATCGGAGTGACTGATTTCAATCCTTAAGGATCATCTTGAGACTCCAGAACGGCAGGTGGACTTCCATGGAGCAGGCTGCGCCGATCCACGACGCTGAAATGACTGCTCCATGGAAATACACCTGCCGTTCTGGAGTCTGAAGATGATCCTCAAGGATTAAACCGGTCACTCCGATTAAAAGAAATTTCCGATCAAGACTGTTTTTTAATTATCATGTTAACATAACATCGCTGATAAAGTTTTCAAAAAAATATCCAGATAAAGGTGCCAGAACCATCGTTATCAAGTGTTGATCGTTCCTTCTGTTTCATTGCACCCTCTTAACATTCAGAGTGCTTAAAGCACCATATTTTCACTTAGTGGCAGATAGTGAAAATACAATTTTCAGCTCACTCTGAGAGTGCAGCAATTAATGAACGTACTTATGATGTTTCAGCATCCTGTCACTGCAGTCCTCGATACATCTTCAGTTTCATTCTAGCCACCAAGTACAATGTTCCAGCGATCAACTACGCGGCAAGATATAAATGTATTAAAACTGGAAACGAAAGCGTGCCTGGAGAAAACGGCACCGGCGTATTTCAGCATAGCGAAGTGTCTGTAAACACCCTTTCCGTGTCGGAAACAGTGTAAAATACACTTATAATAATGTATCAACGTCCAGTTCCTGCACAAGTTCTTCAACGTAATGCACACAGAAGAGTTTTTATCTCTTTTGACTCACGGCATAAGAAAACTGAGACGGCATGGTATTTTTCCTTTATGTGTCTGACGGATAGCTTAAAAAATGTTAGACATCAGTCTGCTCTAATGTACCATGACAAGCAGCTCATTACCATTCCGAGCAGCTTCGTTAATTTAGTGAAGAGGCAGTAATCTCGCATATATTAGCGATAGTGTGAGCTGCCCATCGACATAGATGAACGCTGTACTAATGAATGCCTTAACTCCAACAATTCACGAAGTATGTGTGGCATAGGCTATAATGCACTGAAGCAATGGTGTATTCAGCAAAGTCAAATCATATTAGTTTCGTAAAAGCGCTGTGAGTGAAGGAAAGTACTGAACAGTTTACAGTAAAAAACTGTTTATTAATTATTGGCCGCAGTAGTGATATTACTTTATAAGAAGCACATACAACTTATCTTTTAGAGTTTGCATGAGACATAGACGTATTATACTGCAGTAAGACAGGTAACGTTCGGATAAGCGCAAATACTTTCCATACTTACGTTTTAGTATTTTCCAAAATCGCTGTTTTAAAACAAGAAAAATCCTCTGAAATGTGTGTAAAACACTACTCGATACATCTGCAGTGTAGATCAGTCTGGCATTTCCAGCTGGCATAAAAACAGACGAGAAAAAGTTTTGAGATTTTATGATAAACCGCTCTTTTTACACTTGGCAGTAGTCAGTGTGCTATGCATGTTTTGACTCGCTTCATACTGATATGAATTGATACGTCTATTTGTGCGGCAGAACAAGGTAGGACTTTTTCGTTGAAAGGATCATTATCATTTTTACCTTTGGCGGGAGCAGGGGGAGAAGTTGTGAGGGGGTTCATTGGCGTTCCCCACTTCTTCCTGGGTGCAACCAAACTGCAATATACGTAACAGTTATAGTAAGCAACAGCCACCATACAATAATGCATATTTAGTTGACGACAGAGACTTTTCCGGGTTCACACGGTCTAAGAAACCCAGAAGAACACAATGAAGTGAACATGGATGACCGGTGCGTTATTACCTGTTCTGTCACGGTGTGAGCACCCCAGCAGTACAGATAAGGTTGTCCTAATGGCACGGGCAGGAAGCCGGCACTCCGAATCACAGCAGTGAAGTCTGTGCTCTGCAGCAAGAAATACAGACAGTTTATGTTCGTCCTTTGCTGCTCATAGTATTGTGTTTGTAGAAGACAAAAATGCAGTTACGCATACCATATATTTTTCGAGACTACTCCATTAGCTGTACATGGGGGTCAGAAACAGTCTGAAAAGGTTGTTGCAGGCGAAGTTGGGCTGAGAAATAATAGCTGTTAAGAGAAAAAAATCGGAACGTTGCGTCATTTGTGAATTATTTAGCACATAGGTTCGCCAGTCAGGTCATCACGCGGATCAAGCAGCGGTGTCGCCAAACGTATTCATCATTTGTTTCCTCAAACCGAAAGAACATAGCTTGTGCTCACCCAGATTAAATTTATCACTCTAGAAAAAGGCAAATTTTAACTGGTTATGAGTGTTTCAACAAACGGTAACCACAGACTCATAGATGTCTACGTATATACGACATATCAGCTCTTGCAAATGCTTGAATTTCAGCGCGAAACTAACTGATTGTCTAATTTACATGCTAAATAACTCGGAAACGGAACAACGTATCGATTTTTTTCCTGAGCAGTTATTGCTCAGTACAAACTCCCTTGCAATACCCTTACAAGCTTTTGCGACTCTTTCTAACCTCCATGAATATATATGGTGTAGCAGGTATAAGTGCAGACATTTGTTATTGATTATTGTGGACAACATTACGTCAGTATTTGCAAACTAATAACCGCATCTGCTACAAGTTTTGGCGTTGGTTAGTACCTCTAAGTATGTTTGGCAAGAAAAAACCATTACTCCTTATTTTCCGCTGGGCAGTACTTTAGGTGTTGAAGTGAGCGCACAAAGTGGCAGTCTATACTGAGAGGCATAGTCCACTTAGTGGTGCAGCTACAACCTTGCAGAAAACATCAGACCGTGATTTGTTGATTTGTGACATGCTTGTGGGAAGGCTGTTGACACAGAGGAAAAACAAGCAACTCACTGATGTGTGTACATATTGAGGTACAACATATAATAATATCTGCACTTATACCCCTTATAAACTGAATTTTAATAGCAATAAGTCTACTGGTATCATTTATACAAGGTCATAAATATGAATCGCTTCCTTGCACTCTTTTCTCCAATGAAATTTAATCATACCATTGTTAACATTAATTCTGTTCATTGGCTTCAGAAGCACTCATGTTCGACACTGATTGTGAAGTGAACCTTGGTAATACTTGCGATGCGGAGAGTGTTTCAGTTTGGAGAAGACACACTGTGTAACTAACGCTGCACAGCAAACAACTTCATTTCAACCATAAGTGTATGGAATATATTACTTGCAAATTGGCGCCTGATCCAAATCCACTCTGCTTTCAAGAAGATATTGCAGCTTAACCTTTTATCGTTGCTGTACTGGGTGTCGTTATTATTAATATTAACATTATAATTACACATTGCACATGTATCACAACAAACAGCGTTTACTCACTAAGCAAGTATGGTAAGATGTAAGTGTCCGAAGCTCCTTATTATACACCAGCTCAAATAAATGCATTAATATACTAGTAATCATTTCGGTCAGATTAGTGGATGCAGTCCCAGATTTTTATCACATTCTCAGAAACACTTCGAGAGATTTTAATTGGGGTTCAAATCATGGGACCCACTTTGTCAGTTACACGTGTGACTTTTTTCTCGACATATCTGATACCTACTGAAATTACAGTCCAGTGGTTCGTCAGTCATTTTCTCTAAAGATAGAATTTGTGGTTGATGTTTTGTAATGCTGACTTAGGTTTACAGTGAACGCAACGGCTTGCACATATATGGTTAGTGCAGATATATAAACGTTTACTACGCTTCTAAGTCTATTCACCATACCACATTACCCACTGTAACAGCAGAGTTTTGTGGGGAAGAGTAACCAAAGATCTATAATTTGTAACTCTCATTCGTGGTCAAAAGAAGCAATAAGAAAACAATGAAGACGATAACCCTTTTAATAACACTCACATCACAGTTGCTGCACTTTTTCAGATGGCGAACGACACAACCATTTTTTGGTACCACCTATGTTCACACTGGCAGTTACACAAATCATCCACTTCACCTTTCCAGGGCCGTACCTAGCGGTTAGGAAGTACTGCGTACTTTGACGTACTTTGACATGCGAAGTGGATAATTTTTTGTGCTGCGAGTGTATGTAATTAAAAGGTTCACAGTAGTAGGCGCTGTCTTGACTGGAACAGAGTAACGCAATAATTACCAGGATAGGAATTCTTCATAGAATCTGACCACCAGTTTAAACCGTGTTGCCTTATAACACTCGTCATTCTACGTATAAGTTTTAAGCAGTTCTTAACAACCGTTTTTATGAATCCGGCCCATTTTTCTCCTACTCTTGCGCCGAGAGAACTACAAATAGTTAAAGACGAAAAAATTGAATTATTTACTATTTATCATATTAGTCTGAAGTAAGAATCTTACGAAAACTGCTGGAAACAGCGTCACACAGGTGACAAGAACGCTGCAGGCAAATTGAGTCAATACGATGGGACTCATTGCGTCCTCCAATTCTCTGATAAATCTGTAACAGAGAAAGTTTCATGTTGTTACTTTAACAAACCACATTAGTAATGCCATATCTACTTGTAGAATCATAAACCGGAAACTATGCATGTATTTTACGTTACGCAATTCACACTCCATAGGACACTTAGTGTGGAGTCTCCTACTTGCAGGAAAAGTCTGCAGAACAACTTGAAGTTATGAAACATTACAGTGCCAGAAACAATCGTATTAGAACCAAACACAAAGCTAAATTCTTCCAAAAGGCTTTTCATTGTGTTTAGCGTGTTCCCGGAAGAAGAACGGGCCTAATACAAGGTTCGTTATTCCATTCTTACGTTCCTACGTATTACTTACCAAAGATCTACAATGCTCTAGCATACTGATTTAGAATCTCTGGTACATTACTGAATATGCCTTTATTTTGTTACCGGAGTCTTTTACTAATGTTAAGTTGTTGAAGCCATTGTCGAGATTATTTTCAGTCCTAGTATAATGTGGACGTCCCCATTATATTTGTTTCTGTACAAAATTTAGGCCAACTTTACTGCTCACTCTATGAATAAACTATATATTACCAGAACTATGTACCCACAACCCGTTATCCAACTTAAACTCGTATCCAAACCTTTGACTAAACATAAACTAATTTGAACTAAACTGTAACTGACCTGAATGCAACTTGTCTTCATATTAAATGTGCAGCTGAAGTAAAACAATTATCTGGCCCTAATCAAAATTTCCACTTACCTGGCATCTTGACAACATTGTTGCATATTTGCCGAAAGCACAACAGTAAACAGTAAGCAGATAGTGGCTAAGCTAGATTTTTATTTCTAAATAATTATTCAAACCGTTGCATATCACTTGGCGCAGTGTGGTAATGCTTAAAGACAAACAGTGGGATGCAGATAAGTAATAATTAATTAAAATGTCACTGTAATTAGCCATAATTTTGAATCCTGTAATTTGGTTTCAGTCTACATCTATCTGTTTAATCTGCTATTCTCAATTAAGTGTCTGGCAAAGGTTGCCTTCAAAGAACCACCTTCAAGTTGGCTCTACCGTTCCACTCTCGAACGGCGCGCGGGAAAAACGGGCACTTAAATTGTCCTGAGAGAGTCCTGATTTCTCATATTTTATCGTGATGATCATTTCTCCCTATGTAGGTCAGTGCCAACGGAATGTTTTCGCAATCTGAGAAGAAAACTGGTGATTGGAATTTCATGAAGAGATCCCGTCGCAAAGAAAAACGCCTTTGTTTTAATGATTGCACTCCAATTCATGTACCATGTCTGTGGCACTATCACACCTATTTCGCGATAGTTCATAACGAGCCATCCCTTTTTGAACTTTTTCTATATCATCCGTCAGTCCCACCTAATGTGGATCCCAAACCGCACAGCAATACTCCAGAATAGGGCGGAGAAGTGTGGTGTAAGTAGTCTCTTCAGTAGTACATCTGTTGCACCTTCTAAGTGTTCTGCCAATGAATCGCAGTCTTTGATTTGCTCTACCCACAACATTGTGTATGTGATCGTTCCAAATTAAGTTACTTGTAATTGTAATCCCAAAGTCTTTAGTTGAATTTACAGCTTTCATATTTGTGTGACTTATCGCGTAATCAAAATTTAGCGGATTTGTTTTAGTATTCATGTGAATAGCTTCACACTTTTCTTTATTCAGGGTCAATTGCCACTTTTCGCACCACATAGATATCTTATCTAAATCATTTTCCAATTCGTTTTGGTCTTCTGATGATTTGAGAAGATTTGACAGCATCATCTGCAAACAATCTAAGAGGGCTACTTAGATTATGTCATTAATATAGATCGGGAGCAGTAGAGCGGCAATAACACTTCCTTCAGCTGTGCTGAATAAAACCGTCGCCAGATCCTAAACGAGCAAAAATTTAAATTTAGCAAGTGATTGTAATGACTCTGAGACGACGAGAATATCGTGCGGCAAAGAGAAAGCAGCAGTTGACAGAATGCACACGGTAGCCTACATGTGACAGGGATATACACCATAAACTCAAAACTCGTTAATTTGGAATTCAATGTTGTTAGTTATTTTAATCATCACCGATAATAAGTGTAATAACTTTAAAACTTAATGAAAACTATTATGCAGCTAAGTTCTTAAACGTGCCAAAAATTGTTTATCATTATTTAGTTATTAATTTGCAAATGATTGCGTTTCAGATAATTTTAATCCATGGCAACAGCTATTTTTTGGAATTAATTTTATGTAGGTGTACATACGTAATATCGTTTATAAAATACAACATAAAATTCCAAAATTACTGTGACTACAAGAAAGCCAGCCATACAGTATGAAACTCTTTCAAATCATGTTTTAATTAAACTGATTGTCACAGTAGTAGTGCAATACTGTTTAATCCACTACAGTCACCACCGCATTTGAACACAGCAAACACCTGATTCGAAATCGAAGATAACTGGCTTTTTTTGATTATTTATTTTACTTGTGACTTTCTCGGCATTTATGGTGAAAGGATAGGAACCTTTTGATGGTTAACAATTTGCGTCAATGAAGTTTCTCTTCACAATTTGTTCTTTGACAAAACACACTTTAACGTTCCAAAACGTTACTAACACGCTGGAATGACTATTACACAACTACAGTTAGACTGCCTTGACCTCACTTTGCGATGTGCTGCTTCTGGTGCGAAGTAGTGCTTATTGTGAGATCTGTGCTGGCAACAGGCTCTTCTTGATTAGCGAACAGCTTATTAAAATTAGGTCACAGATTATTTCTCGTTATTTGCAAAATCTTCTTGAGGGTATATACTGTGTCGACATACCTGCTCACCCATTTATAACTTGCCTGTCCACATATTACAATATTTTCGACGGAAATAATTCGACATTTGTGAACCAAGACATACGTTTTTTTCCACACCACAGATGCTTTGCAACTACTTCTCTGCCTTCACCTATACGTCTGCAGTAATGCCTACGATGTTATTTTACATTTTACATTTATGACAGTTTTTCACACGAAAGAAATATTGTTAAAGACAAAATATGTACGTATTACGCGCTTCGGACAGATCTCTTTGGAGACTCTTAGGTCTAACTGAATCCTCCCACCACTCTACTTACCTGACAAATCTTTAACCAATCTCTCCTCTCCTCTGTCAATTTTGTGTCTACTTATCCAGTCACGGGAATCCATGAAATTACGCACCCAATTATGTTTCCTCCCCTTCTCGTAGCCTTTAGCATCTTCCTTTACATCCCCATACATTTTCTATAAATTATATACAATCCCAAAAAACGGCTTCAACAAGCCCATCATCCTCCCGCCCCCTCCCCCTACCTACCTATAATAGTAAGCTGCTGACCGACCGATCCTATACCCATACATACTCTGTTGTATCCTCTCTTATCCTCGCTACAACAGATTTCCTGTTCATAACAATTACTGAGCGAGGTGTCCTTAAACATCCTGTCTATTTTCAGACAGTGAAATGGGAAGAGTATTCACTCATCCTACTGTTACTCTTTGTCTAACGAAGGTTCTGTCTTTCTTCGAGATCCTAATCTACTCTCATAATATACAGTATCATGTGTAAGAGTCATTTTTTCTTTCTTTCGCCTAAGTCTCATGTGTAATAAGAGGTGTGCTTCTTCATGATTTTGTACGTTTTTATTTTGATCTTTAACTTAGCTCCCGGATGCTCTTTCTGACGCTACAGTCGTCAAGACAACCTAAATGAGGGAACTTGCGTGCATAAACAGTCTCCAAAGCATATAATCTTTGTCACCCAAGTTATGGTATTGTAATTGTTTCTGCTTTGTATTGTTATGACCGGGTTTCGTCAGCCACTATGGTGGGTGGTGGAGCTGTGTTGATAGCGTTGGGTAGCCTGTGATACGCCACACTGGATGGGGCAGTATTGGAGTGGTGTGTGGATGCCTGATCATTGTCCGCCTCATTAACAGGGAAAACATCAATGTTAAACATTTCTTTATCTCTCTGATGATTACGCCAGTCGTTATGATAAATGGAGATGTCGTTATCCCCAGGACATAACAGCAGCGTATGTAAGAAGGGTATCGCCCATACTGCAGCTTAAATACTGCCCGGTAGCACCAGATGAGGTGCGCTGTGAACGCTACATGGGATGGAAAACAATAGCATCAGTGTCTGCCCATATGAACAGAAGCTGGCAGCAAAGTGTTTCCAAGCACAAGCGATGGTGGCTAACCTACTGCAAGGCCCTGGCTGACAGCAGACCCAAGGAAAGGAAGTCAGCAGCAGCTGTAGTAATCGCCAAGGTGTCCACCGGTTAGCGGCTGCTAAGTCCGAAACCCATCCACTTAAAACACCTGCATAGCTGCAGCAAGCATTGGCAGATTCCAGTGATAGTGACTTGCTGCTACATGTAGATTTGTTGACTCATAGACTGCTGTAGATCCCCCTCAGTGCTGGTGACTAGCAGACTGACTAAAAGTGACGAGTGTTTACACATACTTGGTCTGCTGCTATTTTGCTACAGCATCGACTTCTGTCACATAAGCCACAACTGCATCGACTCCGGGGTTGAAACCAATAACGCTGTGGTTCAGTCGTCCTGCTGAGTCAATGCTGTTACACCTCTGGTTTCTTCACTGAGTTGCTGCATGTGGTAATGGTCTATACGATTTGGGGTGAATACCTGTCATTTTATTAGGTAACCCCTGATGTAACTGCATCCGTTCTGACCTGCTCCCATGACTTCTTGATAAACCGCGGCTGCATCGTTATTTTACCAAGCCATGCTAAAATATAACAGTGGTACCACACATTTCCACTCTGGGTAGATCCAGCTTCCGTTTCTCAGCTCATGGTAGTTCTATGAGGAGTCGACACATATTCTACAAACTAACAGCTATGTGCAGCACTGATAGTCCAAGATGACTTCCAATTGTCACCTTAACAGTGAAGGTTCATTTTCAATGTATTTAACCAAAATGATATTTTTTCCATGACTAGCCGCAGGAAATGTTTCGCTCATACTGCTGCGTCAAGACTTTTGTCCTTTTCACACAAGACTTCTACTCCATCGAATTACCAGTTCTGAAATAGCTACATAATATTACTAGGTTCTTTACTTTTGAAAAATGCGCTAATAATTACTTAACAATAAACAGATCTACTCAGTGAATTCCTTAAGTTTATCACAAAGTTTCTATACCAAATTTCACTTAAGTAATCGTTATTGGCTACAGATTACCCACTCCATCTGCAGTTGATGAACTGGAGGTTCTCAGGGCTTGGCAGTTTTCTGTCTAACACAGCTGAAGGCTGCTCAAAGCACAGTCAGAACCACAAATGTGCTTGATACTATGGCACTGTTGGGTATGACACTGTGATGCTTGGTTACCTCGGTACTGCTGCATCTGCTGAAGCCACTGCTCTGCAGAAATGCCCCATTCTCATGTAGTTGTGAGATTGTAGAGGGAGGGGATAAGACAGGCTACCAGGATATTATTAGAACTGGTCAGATTCCGGACTGGAAATGCTTGGTATGGTCTGTCTTGTCAATACAACGAAGGCAGCGTCACATTTATAGTGTTGCCTCGACATAGGAAAAGCAAGCTGAGATTACTCTTCCTTCCCCTTTCAAAAGTCCTGCCATTCATAATCTGTCCCAGCAGAGAAATAAATTAACAGAAAACCCTTAAGTTCCATAATAACAAAACAATTGCCATAACAAACGTTATATTAATGAGATGCCACTATTAAACTTCCTTTCAGTTCCTTTAAGAGGAAAATATCCTAATTAGTAATCCATATAAAAATTCTCATATGTAAATTGCGCTAACAGCAAAACCTGAAGGTCACCCTCTTTACTTTGGTGTCATTAATAGATGTGGCATTTCGCATGTGGCTCACACATGTGCTTCTTCCTCTCCATCCTACCTCTTCTTACTCTTGGTATTTGGTACTGAGATATCCAAATCAAAGTGTCATAAGCTCCCATGTGAACAACACTTGATTGAGTTGGCAGTTGTAGTTTCGCGTTATAGGGTCATATCGCCTGCATTACTTGCTACAGTCCCTGGTGTCGTGATGAATTTCTCAAATGGTTCAAATGGCTCTGAGCGCTATGGGATTTTACATCTGAGGTCATGAGTCCCCTATAACTAAGAACTACTTAAACCTAACTAACCTAAGGGCTTGCATGCACATCCATGCCCGAGGCAGGATTCGAACTGCGACCGTAGTGGTCGTGTGGTTCCAAACTAATGCGCCTAGAACCGCTCGGCAACAGCGGCTGGTTGATGAATTTCATCATTTTATCTTTTGTGGTGTACGGATTTATTAACATCACACACTGTTCTGCTCGATATTGTATTAATATAACTGTACAGTATTCTTTTTTGACGCTGTAGGGCCTCAGTGTTCGTCTTCTGTATATATTCCCACACCTCTTTCAGCGTCCTTGCAAAGTTCTCCACTGGTTCTCCATTCTGCATGATAATCGGTTAATGTCAAATGGCGTAGACATCTATCTCCATTATGTAATTGCATGGAGAAACAGCAGTGCTAATGTGGGTTTTAATTGTATTCTGCTACTACTTATGGTGAGTAAACGTCCCGGTCATTAAGATACAACTGACGTAATAGCACATCTTTCTTACAGTACGGTGTACACAGTCCATCCTTGCATTATTATGTAGGTCTAGTGCGCTAGATATTAGTTCCCAAACCCATAAAATGGGCATAAATACTGCAAAAAATATCACACGAAGCTGGTATTCTGGTCAGTGATTATCATTTATCGATACCTCATATTAGCAACCCGTTATTTACCAAAGTCTGCACCATCTGCACCGCTCTTATTGCTTATTGCTCCAAATGGTGATCATCGTAATATATCGCGACAAGTAGTAAATTATAACCAAAACTTAGTGGTTTCCCACTGTTGTCAGGCTAGAAGATCCCAAAATATCCATACCAATCTTCTCAAAAGATTTGGATGAGTCTGGCAACTTTTGTAGTGATACTTGCTGAGGGCTTAGAGTCCGCAGCTCGTGGTCGTGCGGTAGCGTTCTCGCTTCCCACGCCCGGGTTCCAGGGTTCGATTCCCGGCGGGGTCAGGGATTTTCTCTGCCTCGTGATGACTGGGTGTTGTGTGATGTCCTTAGGTTAGTTAGGTTTAAGTAGTTCTAAGTTCTAGGGGACTGATGACCATAGATGTTAAGTCCAATAGTCCTCAGAGCCATTTGAACCATTTGAGGGCTTAGATCCATAAGCTACACGAAAGCTATACCATTCCTTACATACTGTTCTACGTCTTTTCTTCTCATTCTCCATTGGTTATGTACTGCCACACTCTGACATTCTGTGCCGGGTTAACACATCATCGTCTGCTTTCTTCACTACCTCTTCCTTTAGTTCAATAGTATGATTATGCATGACTTCAGTTTAGTTGAAACGCATAACAGTCTACCATGAACAATGAACAGCAACTGTGTCTCATCAGCAGTCTATGCCTTCTGCCATTGAGTAAGGCTGTGACATACCAGTCACACTACTTCAACTTTTCAGCTGTGTTACTCATCTTGTGTCCACTACTTAAGTTTGCATTAATGATCCTTTAACTGCAACAATCCCTTCAGTGCTGTGTGAGTCTTTAACATCTTCACATTTTTGCTCTACAGACAACGTCTGAAATATGTAACACTCTGTGTGAATGGTAACATCTCTTTCTCTGTTCCACAATAATTCTTTTTGGATATGTTTAACTGCAATGATATTTATGCTACTGGATACCTCTCAGCCTGTACTTCCCGGACTAAGAAGCACTCTACCGTCTGGTTGAAAGCAAAATATGGTAGGATAGACTCCAAAAAAACCAATACAGGGCTTCTTGTTAATGCCCAACTT
The DNA here is from genome assembly GCF_023864275.1 of Schistocerca cancellata. Taxonomy (NCBI): domain Eukaryota; kingdom Metazoa; phylum Arthropoda; class Insecta; order Orthoptera; family Acrididae; genus Schistocerca; species Schistocerca cancellata. The sequence continues at coordinate 256,754,823 of NC_064634.1, forward strand.
TTTAAATGCGATTTGACATTTCACTACTCGTTTGAATTTGATTCCTTTTTTCTACAAATGTATAAATGATGGCAGTTGTGCAATATCTGCAAATACCTGTACAAATTATGAATAATAATCCCATGCCAAACCCATAAATCACAGCAAAACCCTACGTGTTTGGTATGTCGGATAATCCCTCACTTACTGATACTTAGGCTCCGTCTTCAGCCCTTCCTGACTAATCATATACCCCAAGCGATTTACTTCTTCCACATGTCTCACTAAAGTGAGATACCTTGATTTTAATCTCCTAAAAACATCGCTCAATCATAGCACATGCTCATCCATGTCCTTCGAAAACATGATAATATTGTAAAGGCAAACCACACATTGTCGTATCTGTAAACCCCTCTGCATCCCTTCCAGCATTTTTTAAACAAGGTGGAGTTTACAGTTTTTTTAATCCCCATGAACCACTTCCAGTTGATGGTAACCAATCCTTATCTGTAATGTAGAAAAGTACTGGCACCAACCTAAATTATCTTAAGTTTCTGTAATGTATCATTTGTTACCATTCTGCTATTTAAGTGTTGATAGTCACAAAAGAATGCATAATTTCTAAACACATTCAATAGTTTCTTTGGTACGACAGCAACAGCTGCTGCCAAGGATCAGTACTTTACTCAGTAACGCCGTCTTTCTGTGGTTCATAAATTCTTCCATAATATGCAGTAATTGATACTTTCTGGTACAGTGACGCTCTATCGCCAGTCAGAATCCCATGCTGTGTTATGGGTTCTGCTGGCAGTGGTCCATAAGAGTTAAGTACTCCTCAAATTCTAACAATTTCTCCACATATACCCAATCTGCTCCCTTCACATGCTTCACTTTTACATGTAATGCAGCTGTTCTGGCTGCCTGTTTATTGCTATGGTCTGCAATTGGCCTGTCTGTATCATCTTCGTTTAGAACATCTGAGTTGGTGGCTAACATTCATTTGGCCAAACTTATCCTGCCAGCGCAGAAATTATTGGCGCTGAAAATCCCTCTCGCCATCCATTTGCTGTACACATACAACACTCCTACGTATAAATCATTGTGATGCATCCAAAACCTCATTTTCCACCAGTGGGCTTAACTCACACAACATGTTAATGGGTAAATCTGTTCGCACACTCACTCAAAGCAATTACCTGGTGCCTTGCGGCACTTTTTCATGACTGTTAGTGATTTTGCCAGCCTTTTAACCGATTTGCTCTTCATAGTAGATTAATCTTGTGATTGTTGATCAGTGGCGACAATTTCTCCCAGCTGGAGCAATGTTCCCCTCAGTGCCACCATGTGTCACTGAAGATCAATATTTTAACATGACAACTAATCAGAAAATCCAAAACTATGATTGCACATACCCATTACCTACATGAAGTGACAATCATGCTGAACCTAGCGACCCTACATCACCACCTCTGTATCGCGTTACCTGTAAAATGGAGTGTTCAAATTCTTGTCACCCAAGAGGTGGAGAAGAGCCCCTCACAAAGGCACACCTGTGCCCGATAAAAATATATGTTTCTTAACACCCACAGCACTCCACCTTTACATACGTTTTTGTAGCACTGATGTTCAGACGGTGGATTATGAGTTCCCTATAGTGTATACCAGTTGACTACTTGCGACACTGCCTAGTAGTGTGTCTCAAAAGTCTGCGTCTGTAACATTTACGTCCGTAGAGAGAACACATATTTTATCTCAAACTCTGTAGCTATCCAAATAGGAGCAGCCAAATCTTCTAAATTCCTGAGTGCAAGTACCTTAGCATATCGGATAGCAGCCCCCTTAAGAACCATTCAGTGGTCTATGCTCCATCTCTTGGAGAATAATTTTGTGTACTTTGACACTTTCTGTTAATGCAAACATACTCGCATTGAATTTCCTGGTCCTTTCGACAGAACACCATTTCTTTCAGCCTCGGAGACATCTCACTCAACTGTTTATGAAAGAACCCTGTGCTATTTTGTTTCTTGCAGTGCTGCACGATACTTCTGTAACGTAAAAGCTTAAATGTCATCAAACAAATTATTAAAATATTTCTATTAATCCATGACTGTAAATTCGGTACACACAGGCATCGATGTTTTCCAACTACGTTAAATGTATAGATGTTTTCTATGTTAAATGTCTTTGACAATTTGTTAAAAGTAATTGAAGCAAAGGATCTCATTTAATGAAAACAAAAACATAATAATACATGTTTCCTGTAATTTTAACGGTTGTAATATTCACGGGTTATTTGAAAACTTACAATAACTTTAGTAAAGCAGATAAGAAAGTCGAGAATCTACTTTGGGTTTACAGCCCATAGTTATGTGGATGTCCTGAGTGTGAAGTGGCGTTGAAAGGACGGGAAAAAAAAAATACACAGCAGTGGGAGACAGTGTGGCTGTGCCGTGTCCGGCGATGTACAAATATTGTGAGTGCTAAAATGGTGCTCATTCGAGTGCAATTTAGTGTAGAAGCGGCCTCTGCGTCGTTTTAAAATCATCTCCAGGAATTGCGGATTTTGGAAAGCAAGAATATCCAACATTATTCTAAGACGGAATTTGGAGCCAACGCACCGTGGTAGTACTAACTTTACTCCATCTCATTGCAAATTTGAAAACCTAACCACTTATCATTCTCCAATTTTCAGCTACATCACCACGAGAACTACGATATACGAGGGAAGACCTTTTATTTAATCTAAGTACTCAGAAGTTTAATGGTTGCTACAGTCACAATCTTAATATACAATTATTGAATACAGTCAACTTTTTTAACCCTTAACTCCTCTAGTGAAATGCTCATACACTAATACTCTAGTGGGGTCTCGGAGTACACCAATAAGAAAAACGAAACTGTAATTTAAGGAAATTTTATTTGGAATTGCACTTTTATCACTGAAAATTATAAACATTTTTACATATTTGAGATATCATTACAAACAATTTTGGCACACTGAAAATCTGTGGTTGGGGCAAACATGTTTTGAGCATTTTTCTCACACTATTTTGGTTTTCTTGGCCACATTTCTTGCGCACATGTAGCGTCTTTCTTTCCTCAAGGGTTCTGGCTCTGAAGATATTGAGGTAAGAGGAGTACCACCAACAGTGCTAGTTTGTCACAGATATATTTAGCTGGAAAATACAGCTTTAAATTGATTTACTTGGATTTAAAATAATCTGGTCGCATTGGTAATTCACTTAATGCTTCAGATTTTGAGAGAACTTTCACTTAATTTTCAGTTATTTTATTTTAATTAATACATAAAAGCAAATTTTAAAGTAGGTACACATTGAGGTGCGTCATGATTCCGAGGAGATGTAATATAGTAAATTCATTTACGTAGGATTTAATAAATTCTGGAACAATAGTACCGGTCTAGGGAGCGCTAGTGTGATAATAAACAACAGGGTGGGTAGTGCAGTGTATTCAGTGTAGTATCCTGTATTGTGTGTCGAAATTAATGCAGACTGAAGCCAGTTATCCTCATCACTCTTTGGAGAGAAAACTAGATGCCAAAAGATTGTTAATATTCCGTTAGGTTGCACATGGTTAAACACATAAGTATATATTCTTAGAGCCAGCAAAAATACTGACAGTTATATAGTGCAGATTAAATGCTAATGCTCACCTGAGTGGACAAGAGGCGTTAGTTTTCTGGGAAGAGAAACAGCGTGCTTAGTGAGATCAATTAATGTGTGGCAGTCGCTGGGTCGTGGGATGCGCTGTCGTAAAACGGAGCGATAACGGCTTGTGTTTTTTCACAGATACGTAGGCGTCGAAGTATTTTCTTTCTTAAACTTAATATATCATTCTGTACCGTATTAAACATCATAGAGAGTAAACGCAGCTATTACAACAGCTTAAAAAGAAATATATTCCGTGCTATAAAAACGTTAAAAAGTTCAATTACACAAAATTCTCGTACTTTAAATTTAAAAGACGGATCGGTTGCACTTGGAATCGATGGGTTCGGTTACACCTTCCTTAGCTGCTCGAATGTAAGGATGTTTTGTGAAACTTCATGACACCTAAGAAAGGCTTTTCCTTCTCTTATCATGCACAGTTCAGTTCATTGTAACAGCAACTCATCCATCCAGAACGTCGGTCCTCTGGCTGCCCTTAAGTCATCTGTGAGTTTCCCTATTCATGTATATGAAGAGGAGGCAATAAAATTCGTGCCACCAATCAGAATGTGCCCTCCATAGGGTCATGTGATTCGAAATAGTCCAACCTGAAATCCCAAAGTATTACCAAACTCACCAAAGGTTCCATCATATAACACTGACTGTGTCAAAGTACAAAGGGATTCGTGTTATCCTCCTATCTCAAGTTAGAAAATCCTCAAAGTATTATGCATGCTACTGACTGAAAAGCTGAAAGAGTGGCACTTCCCTAAGAAAAAAGTACAGACTTCCTCCTGGTCTGATTCAATTTATGTGTATGCATAGTACAGCCATTACTAAGCGTATTTCATTATTTATATGTATTAATATTACAAATTCAGTTTGTTCCCATTGGTGTATTTCTGTGTTTTATAGAACAGAAGCAACTTCTTGTTGTTCCTTTTGCTCTCTATAAATTTTTGGGTCTGCCTTACCGTAATTGCCAGAGGGGGCAATATTTTGGCGTAACTAAACTCGCCTTGTTATTTTTGTTTGACTATCTAAGCCCTTGAACGAATATCTGCTTTTGTTCTGTAGGGACCGTTGAGCAAAAGTGATGGCTAATCTGATAGTTTATTTAATTTTCTGCTAGCTGAATAGCTGTTGTCGCCCGGTTGTGTATAGGTTGGTTATAAATAAACAGGTTTTACACATCGTAGGACCCTGAAACACCCTAGGTTTGTGCATTAATCGGTCCACTTGGAGAGTATGCTTTCAAAGAACATAGTTCCACTTTCTGCCAACAGGTGAAATTATGGCGCTGTAAGTGGTCAGAATGTGAAATGTTTTTGATTTGACATCAGTATGCTATTTTTTGGTTGGCTATGTGTGTTTATTTCTCTTGTGAACTGACTTTTGGTGTAAATGGTTAAAAAAATTTCCGTATGAATCACAATGGTTATTGAGAAGAAACAAAGACTGGCAGCACTAGCAGGGTGCACTGCTGGAATATCGTCGACAGAAAAAGCAGCGAAGACACCTCATTCCAATAAACGGGCTAAAGAATGTGATCAAGAGATTTGAAGAATCAGGTGAATTAGGCGGTGCAGCAGGGAGAAGGAGGCGGGCAATTCCCATGGCACTTGTCAATGAAGTTGCTGTAGCTATACCTGACTATCCAGCGTGTATCAACTTCTGCAACCAATCTTCGAGCTAACTCATGGGAATTGTCTCTGTCCGGGTAAACAATTCAAAAGACTGTATGACGCTTTCTATAATGTTAGCCCTAAAAGATTCAGAATGTGCAGCAAACGAACACCCATGGCACTTGTCAATGAAGTTGCTGTAGCTATACCTGACTATCCAGCGTGTATCAACTTCTGCAACCAATGTTCGAGCTAACTCATGGGAATTGTCTCTGTCCGGGTAAACAATTCAAAAGATTGTATGACGCTTTCTATAATGTTAGCCCTACAAGATTCAGAATGTGCAGCAAACGAACACCCAATATACACAACAGTGCCGTGACTTCGCGCTTTGTTCCTTGACACGCATGAAAATGGGCGACAGGTGCTTGGGAAATGTTCTTTGGATGAAAGATGCACATTTTACTCCACATGACGTCTTCAATGCACAGAAACGTCGCATGTGGGATTCTACTCCATCGCATGTTGTGCAGAAGCGTCCACTGCACTCGGCTTATGTGACTGTGCACTGTCATTTCGCAAACATCTTTATTCTCAAGGACAAGGCATTTCGTGGACCTCTTAGGTGTGCGGTGGCATTTACGTGTTATAAGGCCCTCCTTGTTCAAGATATAATTCCAGCTTTCCAAGAATGAACACAACTATTGTCATGCAAGATGTGGCGACACCACATGTTGCTTTCTATGTGAATTACTTTCTCAGTGAAAACTTTGATAATGACTGCATCTTATCTAGGCAATTTAAATACATATGGCTTGTGGTTGCGGGGTATCTGAAAGATGGTGTCTGTCAGTGATGTATCTGGACTATTCCTCAACTGAAGTATAGCATCCGACGACATATCGCTGTGATTACAGAGGATATACAGCGAGCAGCTGTGGACCGTGAAGTGTTATGGATGCAGCATGTTGTCAGGACATCGTATTGAAAACATGATGTAAAATGTGACGATACCCTAATAAAAATGTCAGAACTACCATTATCATGTGCTTGATCGTTGCTCCCCTTTTTATGCACCAACACTGCTTACTTTGTCATGTATTCACATGGTGTCAGAAAATGGAACTAGTGTTTTTTTTTCAACATACTGCGCAAGTGCACCGATTAATGGTTGTACCTACAATTTTTCAGCATCCTCACAGCAGCGCTCTGAACACCATCACTGGGTAATTATTCCTTTCTTCAATTAGCCCATCTCTTTCTTTCACCTATTATTGTCATTCTCATCCTTCACCCCCTCTTTATCCATCTCTAACCGGCCGCTGTGGCCGCAGTTCAAGGCGCTGCAGTCCGGAACCGCGCTGCTGCTACGGCCGCAGTTTCGAATCTTGCCTCGGGCGTGGATATGTGTGATGTCCTTAGGTTAGTTAGGTGTAAGTAGTTCTAAGTCTAGGGGACTGATGACCTCTGATGTTAAGTCCCATAGTGCTTAGAGCCATTTGAACCATTTACTTATCCATATCTTCTTCCCGCCGCCTCACTCTGCATCTCCAACATCTCCAACTCCCCCCCCCCCCCCCCACTCCTTGCCCTGTTCATCTCTGCCTCTTCCTTTCTCTGTCCATCAGGTCCTTTTCCTCTTGCCTCCCCATCTCCTCTTCTTCCATTTTTCTGTCCATTTCTTCCTCTCCCCCAGTTCATATCCTCCTCCTCCTTCTCTCTATCTCTTTCTTCCCTGCCTCTACCTGTCTCTTCATTTGTCATTCTCTGTCCATCTCCACCTTCCTTCTCTCACTATGGTTGTATGTTACATTTCTCACTTTCTCTTCTAGAATGTTTCGAATACTATTAAACCACAACTTTAGTATAAAGATACTTTCCTGTAACTAGTTATCGACTGTTGTCAACGTAGTTGGTTTTTGTCACAGTCTGTAAGGTGTTTAGGCCAATGGCCTTGCTGCAGTAGTTACACTAGTTCCCAGCAGATTACCAAAGTTAAGCATGTCAGGTTTGGCTAATACCTGGATCGGTGACCGTCAGGATCTGCCATGTGGTGTTGGCAAGTCGTGTGAATTCTGCCCTTGTGAGGAAAACTGAGGAACTACCTAACTGAGAAGCACTGGCTCCAGTCACAAAACTGGACAGTGGTTAGGAGAGTGGTGTGCGGGCCATACGCCCCTCCGTATCTGCACCCAGCGATGCCTTTGCACTGAGGATGACGTGGCAGTTGGTCGGTACAGTAGGACTTCCAAGGCCTGTTTCTATGGAGTTTGTTTTGCAACGTGTTTAAGAAGGACTCTGCACCCAACTCAGCTGGCTCATATGTCACAGCTCACATCAGAATGAACGGTAGGTAGCATGGCTGAAGAGAAACAATAGTGTGCATGAGTCTAGTGTGGTGTTACATCTTTACAGTATGAAGGAATAGATCTCTGTTTTAGGCAAAATAGTATCGTGAGGTGCAGTTTGGTTGCTTGCAGCATTAGCACATGTGGGATGCAAGTTTGTGAATTGTACGCAGAGATAGGGTAGTTTACACGAATTTATTTGCTTGATTCGCGTTCCGAGCTTTGAAGTAGAATCTTTCATGACACTAAGGCGTGTCCTCCATGTGAGGCTACAGAGTTTTTGCCTTTGTGAAGAAAGCATTTTTAGAAGTACGGTGCAGAAACTGTCGGCTTTTAATCCATGCAAATAGCAAAGCATTTGAAGTCGTTACACTCCCTATCACTGGAATTTATACGATATCCTGAGGCTCATATAAATTTCATTTTGTCTCTTGTTTAATCCTTGAGTGCAACGTGTTTCTGAGCGCTAATATTGTGTGTGATATCGTGGCTTAACTACCTTCTGCAATTACTACACATCTTTTGAAATATTTTCTATGTCTATTATTTTTCCTCGTCGTCGTTTTCCTATGCACATGATCCTACATGCAGCTACGCTTAGCACTCGGAAAAATATCACTCAATGTAGGGAGCACACATTTACATTTACAAATGTTGTATATTTAAAAAAAGCGTGTCTACAGTTACAGTCACATGAGCCTACATGCTGCTACGCTTAGCACTCAGAATAATATCACTCGATGTAGGGAGCACACATTTACATTTACAAAAGTTGTATATTTAAAAAAGGCGTGTCTACAGTTACAGTAAGTTCATGAACCAATCACAATGGACATCATACGCCGTTTTCTTTATATCTGATTATCTGGACAAAGCGTAGGAAACATAGTTTGTTGCCGCTGGCAGAGTCACGGTTCTTCATCCTGCGTAAAGGATACTTACTTGGCGTCTTATATTTGTGAGCTATGATACACATGAACATTCCACGCCTTGCAATAATAAGCACCATCGCTTATGTAATTTCTCTTGAACATTCTTATTTTCGTCACACCTATACTCTGCGATCCACCTTGTGTAGCATTTCAGTCAAGTACAAAACAGATAGAGATGAAATTTACTGACATAAACATTGTTTTATTGAAGTACAAAATATTGTCAATCGTGAGTGTGCGTGCGTGTGTGTTTGTGTGTATGTGTGTGTGTGAATTTCACTGATAAGGCAAAATTCATACTGATGAGGCAGAATTTTTGCAGCCGTAACTTTGTACCAGGTCACCGTTGCCTCAGAATATTGCTCCTGCATCTAGGATATATGCATGCATTTAAAGCAATGAGCCATGTGGTGCCGCTAGTGTGGCCCTGCTCCGTCGTAACGATACTACTGTGTATTTTGCGTCTTTTAGCTTTTTTTTTTTTTTAGTTCTGTTGCTAACAGAAACTGCAGATCAACGCTATGATTACTCTAGTAATGGTAACTAATAAGTAATTATTATAAATGTATTCTGCTTCTATGAACGTCAACAGAAATTGAGTAAACATACGAACGAATAAATATGTGTAGGCCGAGCGGTTCTAGGTGCTTCAGTCCGGAGCCACGCTGCTGCTACGGTCGCAGGTTCGGAATCCTGCCTCGGGCATGGGTGCGTGTGCTGTCCTTAGGTTAGTTAGGTTTAAGTAGTTCTAAGTGTAGGGGACTGATGACCTCAGATGTTAAGTCCCATAGTGCTCAGTGCCATTTGAAACATTTTTTTAAATATGTGTAAACACACCCTCGCTTGACGCCAAATAACAAATGGTATTAGATGCTTCTGTTACGCACCCTGTCTGTTCCATTAGCAATATTACTTTTAGTGCCTGTTGTAACCCCAGGTCTCGAGGTTCGATTTAATTTGCATTAATTCTCTTATTAACTTTGGAATGTTTCACGAAGTATAGCAGTAAGTTAGTGAACTTTTTTATTTTTATGCTTTTCAGTCACTACTCTTAATGGCAGAATGGGCTATTTAATGTCCAGTCCCTTACAGAACACACGTTCTTTTCAGCCAAATACCAAGCGATCTGATACTGGGGCAGAGGTTTCCCAAAGGGGAATATTTTAGATCTGTTTTGATGTACTTGCGGAATAACTGCTGCTGTTACGATAATGACCAGATAGTGAAGTAGATCTACATAGAATACTGGGTACTTTGTTTTGGATTTCAAGATCATCCCTCATCCATATCTACCATGGCTGGTCGCCTCCTGGCTGAACTAAGGGCATAATATCTCGACAATCACACCTTCAAGCTGGCACTGTTTGCTCTAGATTCCTTCTGCATTCCACAGAAAACACTTCGTACTCAGGAGTAAGTTCCTTCAGCGTTAGAATATTGCGATGAGTTTTTCTGGGTTACCGGGTCAGAACTCTTGTTGAGATTTTTTGTATCAACTCTTCAACTAAGTGTAGGCCAAACTGAGAACTCTCGTGACTGACTACAACTATGGCACACGTTTGGAATGGAACAGAAATAAATCTCATGTCTCTGTTCTTGCCGGTGCTCAGCGTGAGCTTGTAGCTAGGTTCCCACTCCGCACACACTATTACACAGTTTTGTACCTAGCTTAAGTACACAGTTGTAACATATCACAAGAGTTAAACAAAACGTTTACTCTTGCAGAAAGTTTCGACAGCTATTGTTAAACGTTTTATACTCATCTTGGTATAGGGGAAAAGAAACTAAATTGACCTAATTTTTTAGTGTAGGTAAATATGATTTTTGAGAATTTTTATTTATTCCAATGCTTAGACCAAAATGGAACACAGCAGTGTGATACGCGAAGTAATTAGTAAATGTTTCCATTTAGGTTTGAATGACGCCAAAGATTCGTCATACTGGTCTCATGTGAGGACGACATTACTATTGAATTAAAATTAATAGAGTATTTAATCACAATACAGACAGGAGTGACCTTATTCTTCGTTATCCACACATTCGGTGGATGTATATGTTTGTAGGTAAAGCCTATTCCCTTCGAAAAGGTCACAGTAATTTTCTCGGGTTTTTCTTTCATCACTTTCAAATACAGAGAGTTTTATCAATCTATTGTGGGAGTCATTGCAAAAGGCACCGGAAAATCACTATCTCGAAGATATTATTGAAATAATATATAATATATAATTAATATGTTTTGTAGTTTCACACGTATACCAGTTTTACTCTTGGGAAACAGACCAAGAGATAGCTGAAGAACAAGCTGTATTTTGTAAAGGAAGAGAGACCAGAGATCGAACTGCCAACATTAGATGGATTACGGAGAAAGCAAAAGGATTACAGAGGTATGTGTATTTCTCCTTTATTCCTTATGCTAAAGTCTTTGACAGTGTCGACCACTGTAACTTACGGGAAGCACTGAGAAACACTGGAGTGCCCAATCATGTTATGGTCTCGTATGGAATTAATACTCTTATTGTCACCTTATGTATTCAGTCTGTATGCAGAGTACATTATGACGAATCCCAATTAGCTGAAGGAGAAACCGGAATTGAAACAACTGGGATAGATGTAAATGACCTTGATATTTAGTTGATAACATACTAATGGGAGATAGAAAGAGTTAAGAATGCTCTTACTGCAGGTCTAATGCTGAATGCCAGGAATACGAAAATAATGGCAAATACACTATCACTTTCATGGCATGTAGGAAAACAATGGAGTTAGTTTCTATGTTCATTTGTCTTGGTTCTTGATTTCTGCTAATTGTGACTGCAGCTACGAGATCGAGAGCCGACTCAAAAAAAAATGGTTCAAATGGCTCTGAGCACTATGGGACTTAACATCTGTGGTCATCAGTCCTCTATAACTTAGAACTACTTAAACCTAACTAACCTAAGGACATCACACACATCCATGCCCGAGACAGGACTCGAACCTGCGACAGTAGCAGTCCCGAGAGCCCACTCCTCCACTGTACAGTAAGTTGCAACTGATGACAAGTTCTTGTTTCTGTACGGAAGGAGAAACAGAAAACTGCAAAATCGTCCACAATTAAGGAGCACTGTAGAGGACTCCATAATGTAGATTCGATACTGTTTATGGCCGCGCCAAAGAGGGTAACTCCTAGAACACTGCACTCAGGGACACTATTCTTCTGCTCCTGCCTTTAAAGACTCTGTGCGGTCTTTAAGCCTCAATTTTGGCTGCCGACTGACGTGATTACCACACCTGAAGGACACGAAGGTGAGGCCCAGAAAGCACTGAACACTTTGATGTGTCTTGGATCACAGGTCTTGGGGAGAAGGCAGGGCGCGTCCGTTCCAGTTTTACAGGGCTGTCCAACGATCGCGACTTGACTATGGCTACACAGCGCATGGGTCAGCGAGACCTTCTAAACTGAAGAGAATTTATGTGGTACACTGTGGGAGGATCAGACTGGCCACGAGCGCTTACAAGACCAGCCCCCTACCCAGTCTTTGCGCTGAGGTTGGTGAACTGCCACTTACCATCTGACCGTAACTCCTCATGGTGCATCATGCGTGTACGTTTCTCTCTACTCGAAATTCGCAAGAGCACCATACTGTTGCTCGTCAAGCTATGGAACACCTCATTACCAGTCGTCCATCGGCAATGAGGCCGTTTTGGATCCGCACGAAATGTATGTTGGAGTCCATTGGTGCAGGGCACTTATGGCTTCAAATCCGGGCTCTTAACCGATTGCCACCCTGGTTGCTGCAGAAGCACAGAGTAATTTTAGATTTAGTACAGTACAGGAGAGCTATCACTTCTCCTTCTATTTTTAATGTGATATTTTCAGACATTCTAAATTAGCATGAAAGTTATGTAACTGTAGTCATGGATAGATATAAACTGATGGATTCCGTTGGCTACGCTGTTGGTTCCCCAGATCGTATACTCAAGATGTGGTCAGCTCCAGAGTCCGCCATCTTGAAGGCACTGAAGCAAATGAGATGCGCCCTACCAGCTTAATTACTGGTCTGTTCCGACTCCCCGAGTGGCCGTCAGATTCCGCAACGTTTACATCCAGCCGATAAAGTCCTCCAGGTTATTCAGGACGCTCTTTTGCAGTTAAAAATGATGGGGAAGGAGGTATCTTACTGTTGACAGCCAAGGCACGTAGGTACTGCGAGGAACGCAATGGCAGATGTAGTAGCCAAGGAGGTGTGTCGTGATCCTCAATTAGTTCAGTGTGCCATCCCCATGCATCTATCTTCTTGCTGTTGAGGTACAGAGTCATACGTCGACGGGAAGATGAGTGGCTGGAAGTGACGACAATACGCTGCGTCTAGTAAAGCCCACAACGTGGTCGTGATGTAACTTCTTCCTGTTAGCAGGCGTGACGAGATCCTCCTTGCTCGTCTTCGCATTAGCCAAATCCCTACGACGCATGGCTTCCTGTTGTGGCGAGAGGATCTTCCAGTGTGTAGTACTCTTGGCGTATAGATCACAATCTTCAACATTTTAGACTGTGCTTTATTTTCAGGCGAGAGGGCAGCGGCAGATTTGCCGACGTATCTGTCCTCTATTTTTAATGACGTTTAATCGAGTGGGGTGAGAGTTTAGCGTTTTGTGATGTATCCAAATTGTTTCCAAAAATTTTAGGGAGATGATGTTAATGTATTAAAAGGATGACCGGCTAACCTATGGTTTTGTTCTAAGTGGTCAGCCAGTCACATTATCCTTTGTTTTTCTTTTAGCTCCTCTGTCGGTTTACTTATGGTTTAATCCCAGATATAGCAGCTTTCATCCTTTCTCCGTTGTCCTCAAGCATGTGAGGTAGAGTGATTGTGTGGGTTAACGCGAGTGAGGTGGGAGTGAGTCAGTGACATTTTATAGGTTTCTTCCTCGTTGTGATTTTAGCTCTTTTATCCCCATTTGTTTCTTTTAATATATGTAAGAGCGCTTATAACCTCTCTGTTGAGCGCCTGTAAGCTCTAACTCCCCCCCCCCCCCCCCCAACCACCCCACTCCCACACAGACTTGAAAACTTTATGCTACTGCTTGCTTATGTTTTCAAAAACATTTGTCCCATATGTCTTAAAACATATAAACTGGATCTTGTTATTTACATTATTTCACCTGGATTAGGATGGGATGCCCTAAATAAAATCACACAAGCAGATTATTTGCAGCTTATTACCAATAACATCATCGTATTGTTCACAGTTCATGCAAACATGCTATTCCAAACTACAGATTCATCGCTACTTATGATGATAAAACTGAATAATCTTACAAACTGGACGTGAATAGCCTCTACAGGTGGTCAGTGATAGCCTCTAACAGTCCCCAATTTTGTGTGGCGTTTTTCCTGAGGGTGTTGAAACTCTTAACGTGAAAAACATGCCGAACTATGGTACATATTAGAAGGTGCTGTCAAATATCTTTAGAGTATTCGCGATTTAGTCTTCTCTCGTCAGAAAAATCCATCACCACCTGATAGTAACAAATCAAAGAAGTGAACAGGATATACCTTAATTCACTAAAGAAATAAAAAGCAATATTTTCACTGTAAATTTCACAAAAATGTATCCAGGTAAGCAATCTTTTGAGAAAAAAAATCCTCTTACATCTACTGATAAATAACTTTGTGTTTTGTAAAACAATGCAAAATGTCTGAAATACGAAAGACACATAACTAGAGACGTCCAGGTAAGGTAGATATGAAGATGTTACTCTAACTGCAAGACTGAATTTCAAATAATAGATTGTTGTTGTATTAAGCAGACTTAACATAGTTTATGACAGTCATAGGAATGTCTAATTTAGCTATTTCTTGCTTCTTTCAGATTTCCATTACTGGTATTTGTATTTCAAAAATGTTAAAATATGATGTACGGAAACAGATGGTGTAATATTCCATGTAAGTACCCCATACAGTTATGATGTTATTTAAAGCGATGGGCCTAATTGTTTTGACCTTTCAGCTTTCCCTAGTAACTTCTTTAATGTCCCAAGTGCCAAAAGAAAAAAAACTTGGTTCAATTACAGCTGATTTATCAGTAGAGACTGTAATAGAATTCGTAGGACTTAAAAAAGCTGTTTGCTCCCGGATCTGAAGCACAAAACTTAGTGCATAGAACAAAAGATGAGAAATTCTCATCATCAAAATAACTAAGCACAGTTGATTACGGGGAATATGTGTTAAACTCTGATATCAAAACTACTGTACAGGACGTTATTCATCGAACTGTCATGTAATTTCTACTGTTAAACACCACAAACTGCATTTACAGCACAAGATGATAAAGTTTCATAGTTCTACATGAAGTTGTTATTATAGCTTTGGGCAACAACTTCCTTACAACTAATAACTGATATTTTTGTGTATGTGTGAAAATACTCTGACGGAAAGAAATCACAGCACCAAGAAGGAGTTGTGCGATATAAGCAAAAGTTGGCAGGCGCGTTAAAAACGTTATCAGAAAGGCAAAGAGTATGTCTTATGCAAATAGAACAGGTAATTCATAGGAGAAAATTAAAACTATATGGTCAGTTGTGAAGGAAGCGTCTGGTCAGCAGCACAAGGTCGACGATATAAAGTCAGTTCGCAGTAAAAATATATCTGTTACTGATAAATCAGATATGTATATATAGTATTTACTAACCATTTTCTGAGAATTGCTGGTGAATTAAATAAAAATTTAGTTTCTACGGGAAATCATATAACTTTCTTGGCAAATGCCTTTCTGAGATTGATGTATGAAATACTCCTCTGTGATACAAACAAGAGGGAGATTGAGTCATTAATTAAATCACTGAAGACTAAGGACTCTCATGTTTATGATGGAGTGTCTAGCAGAATATGAAAGTTCTGTGCTGCACATGTTAACCCTGTATTTAGCCATATCTGTAAATTTTCCTTTGGGCATGGTCAGTTTCCTGAGCGATTAAAGTACTCAGTAGTATAGCCGCTTTATAAAATGGAAGAAAGGGATAATGTGTATAATTTTAGACCTATTTCTATGCCGTCAATGTTTGAAAAAGTTATTGAAAAGGCTATGCTATGTATGTAATCTTATATCACACGACTTGCTATCAAATGTACAGTTCGGCTTTAGAAGTCGTTTAAGAACTGAAAATGCTGTATTCTCTTTTCTGTCTGAGGTACTGGATGGGTTAAACAAAAGGTTTCGAACGCGTGGCATATTTTTTAATTTAACTAAGGCATTTGATTGTGTTGATCACAAAATATTGCTCCAAAAGTAGGACCGTTACGGAAAACGGGGAGTAGCTCACAATTGGTTCACCTCTTACTTTAGCAACAGGCAGCAAAAGGTGACCTCAGTTCGTGGCTTGTAGAAAATAAAGTAACTCTAAATCACAGTAAGACTAAGTTTTTACGGTTTCTAACACACAATTCAACAAAACCTGATGTTTTAATAATCCCAGAATGGGCATATGATTAGTGAAACTGAACAGCTCAAATTTATAGGTGTTCAGATAGATACAGGGTGTTTCAAAAAAGACCGGTATATTTGAAACGGCAATAAAAACTAAACGAGCAGCGATAGAAATACACCGTTTGTTGCAATATGCTTGGGACAACAGTACATTTTCAGGTGGACAAACTTTCGAAATTACAGTAGTTACAATTTTCAACAACAGATGGCGCTGCAAGTGATGTGAAAGATATAGAAGACAACGCAGTCTGTGGGTGCGCCATTCTGTACGTCGTCTTTCTGCTGTAAGCGTGTGCTGTTCACAACGTGCAAGTGTGCTGTAGACAACATGGTTTATTCCTTAGAACAGAGGATTTTTCTGGTGTTGGAATTCCACCGCCTAGAACACAGTGTTGTTGCAACAAGACGAAGTTTTCAACGGAGGTTTAATGTAACCAAAGGACCGAAAAGCGATACAATAAAGGACCTGTTTGAAAAATTTCAACGGACTGGGAACGTGACGGATGAACGTGCTGGAAAGGTAGGGCGACCGCGTACGGCAACCACAGAGGGCAACGCGCAGCTAGTGCAGCAGGTGATCCAACAGCGGCCTCGGGTTTCCGTTCGTCATGTTGCAGCTGCGGTCCAAATGAGGCCAACGTCCACGTATCGTCTCATGCGCCAGAGTTTACACCTCTATCCATACAAAATTCAAACGCAGCAACCCCTCAGCGCCGCTACCATTGCTGCACGAGAGACATTCGCTAACGATATAGTGCACAGGATTGATGACGGCGATATGCATGTGGGCAGCATTTGGTTTACTGACGAAGCTTATTTTTACCTGGACGGCTTCGTCAATAAACAGAACTGGCGCATATGGGGAACCGAAAAGCCCCATGTTGCAGTCCCATCGTCCCTGCATCCTCAAAAAGGACTGGTCTGGGCCGCCATTTCTTCCAAAGGAATCATTGGCCCATTTTTCAGATTCGAAACGATTACTGCATCACGCTATCTGGACATTCTTCGTGAATTTGTGGCGGTACGAACTGCCTTAGACGACACTGCGAACACCTCGTGGTTTATGCAAGATGGTGCCCGGCCACATCGCACGGCCGACATCTTTATTTTCCTGAATGAATATTTCGATGATCGTATGATTGCTTTGGGCTATCCGAAACATACAGGAGGCGGCGTGGATTGGCCTCCCTATTCGCCAGACATGAACCCCTGTGACTTCTTTCTGTGGGGACACTTGAAAGACCAGGTGTACCGCCAGAATCCAGAAACAATTGAACAGCTGAAGCAGTACATCTCATCTGCATGTGAAGCCATTCCGCCAGACACGTTGTCAAAGGTTTCGGGTAATTTCATTCAGAGACTACGCCATATTATTGCTACGCATGGTGGATATGTGGAAAATATCGTACTACAGAGTTTCCCAGACCGCAGCGCCATCTGTTGTTGAAAATTGTAACTACTGTAATTTCGAAAGTTTGTCTGCCTGAAAATGTACTGTTGTCCCAAGCATATTGCAACAAACGGTGTATTTCTATCGCTGCTCGTTTAGTTTTTATTGCCGTTTCAAATATACCGGTCATTTTTTAAACACCCTGTAGTAAGCCATCGTGCAAAGCCCACGTTCAGGATCTTGTTCAAAGACTTGATACTGCCATCTTTACTATTCGAGCAGTATGAGAAGTGAGTGATGGCTCGACACGAAAATTAGTCTACTTTGCTTATGTTCAATCGCTATTGTCGTATGGTATTATATTTTGTGGTAACTCTTCTCATTCTAATAGGATATTTTTGGCTCAGAAATGGGCGGTTCGGGCAATAAGTGGTGTTAGTTCACGAACCTCATGTCGACCTCTGTTCAGGAGTCTGGGTATTTTGACATTGGCCTCTCAATACGTATTGTCGTTTCTTGTTCCAATATTAGTTTATTCCCAAGAATAAGCAGCTTTCACTCGGTTAATACTCGGCAGAAATCAAACCTGCATTTTGATCAGACTTCCTTCAATAAACTGCCACTCGAATTCAAAAATTTTATCAGTAGTCCACGCGCTTTCAAATCGAAACTAAAGAGTTTCCTCATGGGTCACTCCTTCTATTCTGTCGAGGAGTTCCTTGAAAAATTAAGCTGATTTTTATTGTATTGGTGATAGCATTTACTTAAACTTATGGACTGACTTTTTGAAGGTTGATGAACATTTATTTTTATCTGTTATTACGTTTATGTTGTAATTTCATGTACTGACACGTTCCATGACCTTGAAGATTTTCTCCTCAATTTGGTCCTACGGAACTTGACGAGTAAATACCAGGTGTACCGGTATGAAATGAGCGTTAAGATACAAATGTGTCGATAGGGAACATTTGTTGTGAACGAGCCTTAATTTTTTTTTGTTTGGTATGACATCTGTCAAAGATATTTGGTATACATCAATACATGGAACAAACAACACCATATGTTTTCATCGAGATAACAAGTCGAATTTTGTACGAGAAAGTGATGATTTGCGGAAAGCATTAATTTTTTGTTTTTATTTGAAAAAAAAAGCGCTGCAGAGTCGCATCGAATGCTCTATCAGAAGCAACATGCAAAAGATTGTTTCAACTGTCCAGAAATAATGATTTTGATGTAAGAAATGAAGAACGTGGAAGACCACCTAAAAAGTTCGAAGACGCCGAATTGCAAGCAATATTGGATGAAGGTGATACTTTGAGTCAGAAGCAAATGGCAGCAATGCTAAATGTTGCACAACAAACAATTTCTTGCCGTTGGAAAACTATGAAAAAGATGAAAAGTGTGGAAAATGGGTGCCACATGAATTGAATGAAAGACAGATGGAAAACCGGAAAACCATTTGTCAAATTTTGTTTCAATGACATGAAAGAAAATCAATTTTGCATCGAATTGTTACTGGCGATGAAAAACGGATTTATTTTAAGAATCCTAAACTGGATAAATCATGGGTTAATCCGGGACAACCATCAACATCGACTGCAAAACCAGATCGATTCGGCAAGAAGACAATGCTCTGTGTTTGGTGGGATCAGAAAGGTGTGGTGTATCGTGAGCTTCTAAAACCCAGTGAAGCTGTGGATACTAATCGCTACAGACAATAAATGATCAATTTGAACTATGCTTTGATCGAAAAAAGACCAGAAGGGGCCAGAAGACAAGGCAAAGTAATTTTTTACACGACAATGCACCTGCACACAAAGCAAAACTGGTTCAGGATACAATCAAAACACTTGTCTGGGAGCTGCTACCCCACCCGCCGTATTCACCATACTTGGCCCCTTCAGACTTCCATTTGTTTTCATGAATGGGCACGCATTGGCTGAGGAACACTTCGATTCCTACGAAGAAGTCGAAAATCGGGTGTCTGGTTTGCTTCAAAAGACGAACATTTCTATTGGCGTAGTGTCCACAAATTGCCAGAAGAGTGGTCAAAATGTATAGAAGGCAATGGTCAGTACTTTTAATAAAATGTCTTCACTTTTCAGTTCAAAATTAGTGTTTCATTTTCAAAAAAACGCTCATTTCATACCGGTACACCTGGTAAATAGAAGACTACGTCTATTAGAATTTACGCCAGTCCCTAAGAGTGGCACTGGTAATGCAACTATAAGGATGTTGATCAGGTTTGCTTTAAATACACTATGTAATGGTAGTCATCGTTAGTTGCATTTGAGATTCGACATGGTGAGTTAAGAAAGGAAGCCTTTAAGGCGACAAAGACGCCATTATCAATGACTCACTGAGATTGAACGAGGTCTCGTAATAGAACTACAAGAGGCTGGATGCTCCTTCTGCGGTTCTGCAGAAAGACTTAGCAGGAATGTAGCCGCTATACATGACTGCTGGCAGCGGTGGTCATGGGAATGTACGGCTGCAAGAAGACGGGGCTCCAGAGGGCCACGTGGCACTATCGAGAGGCAAGACCATTGTGTTTGGCACATGCCTATGATGCATCATACGGCATTTGCAGCAGCAATTTAAGCATGTGTTGGCACCGCAGTGACACAACCAACTATTGCAAATTGTTTATTTCGAAGACAGCTCCAAGCTAGACGCCCTGCTGTGTGCACTCGTGCACTCCACTGACCCCAAACCACCGCCGTTCGCTGCTTCAGTCACTTCAGTGGAGTCAAGCAAGAGCTCATTGGAGGGCAGTGTAAAAGTGCGTTGTGTTTTCTGATGAAAGCTGCTTCTGCCTCGGTGCCGGTGATGGCCGCTTGTTGGTTAGAAGGAGGCCAATGGAGAGCCTGCAATCAACCTGTCTGCGTGCTACACTCACAGGACCTACTCTTGGCGTTATGGCCAAGGGTGTTGTTTCTTATCACAGCAGGAGCACTCTCGTGGTTATCCCACACACACTAGCTGCCAATTTTTACTTTAGTCTGGTTGATTCGACCTGTTGCACTGCCATTCGTGAACCGAATTCCAGGGGGTGGTTTCCAACATGACAACGCTCGCCCACATACTCCTGTTGTAACCCAACATGTTCTACAGTGTGTCGACATGTTGTCTTGACAGGTTCGACCACCAGATCTGTCTCCAATGGAGCAGAGAGGGAGCCTAGCGGACGATAATTCCATTCTCATCCACAAGCAGCATTAACCGTTTCTGTATTGACCGACCAAGTGAAAAGCCATAAAACTCGATCCCATAAACTGACACACGGCTCCTGTACAATACAATTTTTGCACGTTTGCGTTCTTCTATTCAACATTCTAATACTTACAGAGGTTATTGATGTACCAGCTTCTCCTACTTGCAATGGCTTACCTCCAGTTACATTAAACTGTGATTTTGCAATGGTAATTGTTTATATATGTTACCTAGATACCTGTATTCCCAAAATTTCGTTACACTACATTACTTATTTTTTGTTACTGTAATTTTTTCCGTCAAAGTATAAAACAGTATTTGTAACTGATTTTAGAGAGTTTGTGATATCGTAAAGGAACAGTGAATTCGGTTTGTAACTGGGTTATAGTGTGAAAACTGAAAAAAAAACATAGAACGCATATAATTTTATTTATTTCATCTGGAATTTCGTTTAGTTTACTTGAAGATGGACCATCAATCTGTCACACACGTATCAATCTGAAACACAGGAGCTAACCCTTGTGAAATGATACTACACACAAAATTAAAGTATAAATCATAACAGTTAATAAAGCAATGAAACTTTGTTGATGAGGTGGTAATTTACGTTCAATATCGGGCATGGAAATTTATTTAGTGATGTACAAATAAAACCGAGTGGATGAAATTCACT
This sequence comes from Schistocerca cancellata, assembly GCF_023864275.1. Lineage (NCBI taxonomy): Eukaryota > Metazoa > Arthropoda > Insecta > Orthoptera > Acrididae > Schistocerca > Schistocerca cancellata. The sequence continues at coordinate 256,776,117 of NC_064634.1, forward strand.
GATGAGGCAATACGGCACTGACCATTTCCTTCTGAACTGAAAACATAGGTAGATGAAATTTAATGATGAAGGAGAATGTTAGGTAGAGCATCTGGCGTAATTGTGTGTGTGTGTTCGTAGAGTATTTAACTCTCTTGCTGGCATCAAGAGCTGCTGGCAAAAGCTCTGGATTTATTTTGGAACCTGTTGCTTAATGCAAAAACAATTTTGTGTTACAAAACACTTTTTTACTCAATAAATTTTTCTGAATGTGTGTATATTCGATAAATAATACAGAAAACTATTTTGAGTTACAACATTGTTCTCAATTTTGGCATGTATTTCGATAAATAATACAAGCTGTTTCGATACTATTTGAAAATGGCACAAAAAATTCAGTTCGCTTGGATGATTTAGAAAACGAACCAGGTTTATGCAAGACACGTGAAACCTAGACGTTTTTGGCAAGGAAATTCTTTCGAACTGTGAATAACGTTATGTATTTTCATATCTAATTCGATACTTTTGCACATGACCCAATTTAATGGCTGGTAAAATACTGCGCTGCGATCGTGAGAGCGAAACGTGTGTATGTCTTTTTCATATGCAATAGTTCCTGGTGGGACAGAATTTTTGCTGAAGATTCTGAACTTTTGCTGTCGTAACTTCGTATTATGTTACAGCTGCAACACACATGGCTGAAGTCATGCGTTCATGTTCAGTGATAGCATGGAAAGGTCGTAAGGTTGAAGTTTGGTCAAAGTGTTCGAGTGCCCAAAGATATACTACTAGAGACTTTCAATTTAAGCGAAAATAAATGGGATGAAACGAAAGCAAAAGATAAGAGACATATCTACGGAATCATTACTTCCCAGTAATGTGTCGTTTGCAGTTTACAAAGGTATGACGCATCAACTGGACTGTTTCATCTGTTTCTACGGTAAAATTAAAAAAAGGGGAGGAATTTCGACCAATAGGAGGCGTAGCATAAACCGTAAATAACAAACAAAATCTCAAATTTGAAATGTAGTCGTCGCTTCGTTGTGTAGAGTAGCAACAGAAATAACCTAATGAGAATATGATCTTAGATACTAATATGCCAAAACAAACAATGTATTCTGACATGTTATGTTATGTTATGTTAACCGGGGACCTAGAAACGACGGAGAGGCTCCGTCCCGTCCCCGCCGCAACCGCAGTGGTCCCCAACCCCACGACAACTACCGCAGTCCACTTCACCCCTCCGCCTCCCCACTCCGAACCCAGGGTTATTGTGCGGTTCGGTCCCCGGTAGACCCCCAGGGAACGTCTCACACCAGGCGAGTGTAACCCCTATGTTTGCGTGGTAAAGTCTACGCGTACGTGGAGAATTTGTCTGCGCAGCAATCGACGACATAGTGTAGCTGAGGCGGAATAAAGGGAATAAGCCCGCATTCGTCGAGGCTGATGGAAAACCACCTAAAAACCATCCACAGACTGGCTGGCTCACAGGACCTCGAGACAAATCCGCCGGGCGGATTCGTACAGGGGACCGGCGCTCCTTCCCGCCCGGAAAGCCGTGCGTTAGACCGCACGGCCAATCGGGCGGGCGTATTCTGACATAGTAAGTTATTGTAAAATTACGATAGAGGCTGAAGCCGAACTCCACTGGCAATATTAGGGATTTTGGTCAGGGATGTTTTATGAGTATTTTGCTACTACAAACCCACGGTCATCATTTCAGAGTAATAATAGAACAATGATGTAGTCGGTTTGTCATCCCAATAACCACAGTTGCTGTAACAATCCCTTCACAACAGTGAAGAAGCGTGTAATATACGATCACAAGAAATTTCAACAGAAGACACAGAAGAAAATTCAGACCAAGGTTCAAATGGCTCTGAGCACTATGCGACTTAACTTCTGAGGTCATCAATCGCCTAGAACTTAGAACTACTTAAACCTAGCTAACCTAAGGACATCACACACATCCATGCCCGAGGCAGGATTCGAACCTGCGACCGTAGCGGTCGCTCGGCTCCAGACCGCACGGCCACTCCGGCCGGCTCAGACCAAGGAAGTACTTTCTTGTCACAATGATTTCAAACGGTTCTATCAGTGTATACTATTGCACATTACAAATGCAGATCTGTTATCTATTATTCCTAGAACTGACCACCTCGAACACGGCAGCGTGTGTAGCGTCTGTTAATGTGCAGCTAGGACTGTCAGTGAAACAAACCCGGGAAAGTTAACTAGCAACACTGAATTGCAATTTTGGCGGCGTAAAATGGTCATTGTTGTTGTCAACCACAAGTACCGTGAGTGAATGGAACGTGTTTGCTTCAAAATAAGACACACTGTGCATGTGTCAATATTTTCACTCTTGTGCAAAAATTTTCTCTGCAGTACGATTACCAAGATAAATAGCGATAGAAATCACATGCAATGAAATTATTCTGTAACGATATCCAGGAGGCCACCCATCCCTTGTACCAAAATACTCAGAAAATATCCTAGAACAATCTCTTAAATTTTGTTTGTGGAGTTCTTATTCTTTCTCCGTAATAAAAGACGTTGGTTGCTTTTCCGTTTAGACATCGCTTACGATAAGTTTTACAATAATAAGGATCGCCTTTTACAGTTGCCTGAGGATGACTGCTACCATTTGAAACCGATCATTTATACGATGAAGATTAACATCCTAGTCTATGAAAAGCTTCGTATCATTCACAAAAATTACAAGTCACTGCTCAACGTACCTTAGAAGCTGTTGATGGGTTTCAATACAGAGGCACAAATCTCTGTATAATTTGTATCCGGGACTTTTAATTGTGTGCTGCTTGCTACTTAACCCGACGTCTTGCATCTTCAGATTGGCCACGCGCGAAGCGAGGATCTTCATCTGCGCGGCCACGAGGATCATGATGGACACAAAGAGGCAGTCGATGCCGAAGCTGATCTGCGTCATCCACGATACAGCAATGCACTGTGCGGCGTAAGACAGCACGTAATAATTGCTGTTGTTGTCCCAGGGGTGCTGCGCTAGAGGCAAGCGGCGTTCACCCCAGTTCATGATGAGTGGCATGGGGTACCACGTGACGTACTGGGACACCATGAGCAGCAGCATGGCCGTGGTGAGGCGCGCCGCGGTCCTCTTGGAGCGCCACAGCAAGTGCCCGAGGACCGGGTCCTGAGAGCAGGGTTCGCTCTGTAACAGCATCAGATCGTCCACTCGTCGGACCAGGGCGAAGTACTGTCCTCTGTGCCACAGGAACAGAGTCGTCTTCACAACGATGCTGCCGATGTTGAAAGTACTAATAAGTACCAGCGTCGCTTCCTCCATGTCTCCCCATATGTAGGAGACGTATGTAGAGGCCTCGTTGACGTACCAGATGCCCAGAGCTAGGTTGATGACGCTGTAAACGTGGAATATTCGGTACCTTGACAGTGGCCATGCTCCAAATAAACACAAGTGGCGCATATTCAGCTTCAAGACTGACCGCTCGCTTTCCGACCATGATAAAGGCAGCTCCGTGTCACCCTTTTCCCTACTTTTCATCGCTCCTCTTCCACCTGCAGCTCAGGATACTCCGCCTGAATAGAGTTCTGTAACACAGACCGGTGCAGACAGTGGAGCGAAATTTAAACTACTGCAGTCCTTTCAGCTTCTCGATCCATTTACGCTGAACGTCCCTTGTATTCATATATATACATGAGTGCAGTAGTAAAAAATTGAGAGGTCGAGACGAATTTCCATTTATCAAGTAATATTTAAGCATTTTATTGTTGATTTATTCATCTTCCTCAATTAGTCTCGTCTGAGTTATGTAACGTACACAAACGCAGTAAGTCAATAGGGTTTAATAATATAGCTTCAATGAAACATTAAACAGTACGGTTGACAAGATCACTTAAAAGTCATGTGGCCATATACGTTGCTCATCCAATCAGAAAATGATTAATAATGACAATACTTATATAAATATGTGTCACATTCTGTCAACAAACCTTGGCGTATGCCACTGTTAGCACTTTATTTGGCAGGTAGTAACACTTTGAAATAACAGTGTCAGGCGTTTTTAAAAGACATCATTTTAGCCGTTGACTGTTGAATGTATTTTCACAAATACAATTTCAGTCTTAGGGCCGTTCTGAAGTGGTTTGCTACAAACAACGACGTGCACTCATGTAATCGTCGTATCTGAGTCTTATAACAATGTTAACAGCCTTAACACAAATCCCGATGAACAACTGTGATGGTACATTGCCTCAGTTCACATGTAAGCAATGCGCAAAGGCATTGGTTAATAAGGATATCTGTTGAGTACTTAACATTGTCAGAGGGCTCAGATACACCAATGATATGAGTACACGTCGGAGGATTTTTGAAATTTTACGTGTGCTGAAGCGCAGTCTTTTTCTGGACACCATCTCACTATGACCTTAGGTCGAAATTCCAAACGTGAACATAGATACTTTCGACTGTGAATGGCGAAACTGATGTCCTTTAGAAAGCTCGACATGGCTAGACGTAGTATACCAATCCTAAGCATGTGCGTAATGTGATTTAAGGACTCATAAAAGCTCACTACAACAATACCTCACCAGCAAAGTTATTTAAATAAATAAATATTAATCGAAGGATGTTATCACTCAATGAAACATTCAAAGATTCATACGTTTCATTCAATAAAAAAAGTGTACCTCGACATGGATTAGCTTGCTCTCTTTGCTATCAATATTACGGTGATGTGCGAACCTAAAGGCATAGCCACAGTCTACCTTGTTTCTAATTTTGTAATGTTTTATGCAGCGTAACAAACGTATGAAATATATATGTAACAAATTTAATATTAATTTGTTTAGAATTTGAGACGTCTTTGATGGATAAGCTTGCAGCACGCAACATTCTAAAAAAAAAGTATCTCAGTGAAATGGCCACTAAGTTATCTTTTGTATGCCTCGGTAACTTCGAAGAAACATGAGCTTAAAACCAACCAACAGCAAATTGTACTTGTCTAATTTGTGTATTTGTCGTTGTCCTTCTGTTAGCGGAAACTTGTGATACTGGAAGGACTATATTACACCAGGAAGACAAAGGAAGAAAGGGAAGACGTTCTAGGCAACACAGTTTCGACACTTAGCGATAGAGGACGAGATATACCTGTTGCTACGTACGCTTTGAAAATAATATGTATTTCAGACTGAGCATTCACAAAGTATCAAATTACAAGTTCTCGTGCTGTACCGATCCATTATCGACTGCGAACCATGTACGGTAAATTACTGTGATAAAAGGTGTCTAATTGCAACGGTGTAAAGTAACTCGGCTTAATAACATGGATTCACACTTTTTTGTACCTCAGATACTATAGTTTTGTACTATACGTCTCTGTCGAAACCGTTAAAACATGTAGTTAAAAAATTATTTTGTATTGCATTTGGTCACCAGTTCGGCAACTGATGCCCCACATATTTTCTACGATGCAACCACAATATTGGCTACTAATGGAAAGACGGGCGGTACTTGACGTAACCCGAAGGTGAGCACGGCATGACGCTACAGAGCGTAACTCAACAAATTACTCGACGAGTAACGCACAACAGTGCTAATGGTGTTGATACGAAGCAGAGTAATGGCAAAGATAAAGAAAGCAAACATTGCAGTATACCTATAGCAACAGTTGTTGAAGTTGACATTTCGTCACAAAGAAATCAAAGGATTTTCGCACGGTGAAAAAGGAGTGGCAGATGAAATATTAGCATCTCTGCAAGATACGTCAGTAGAATGTGTGATATAGTATACGCTCGACTGTGCAGACAGTGTACATGAGGAGTAAAAAGATGACGATACATGTTTAATAACTGAACGTGGTACTGAAGCAGGTTTGAAGCCACGTAGTTCTTCACCCTTGTCGGACAGGAAGCCACAAATCCCGTCGTAGTGAAGGACATTCGTTGTCAAACTATATGACATGTTTTGTATATTTCCACTCAGCAGTGTCGTACGGAGTAATTTTCTGGGTAACTTACCACCTATAAAGAAAGTATTGATTGCACAAAAGCGAGCAGTAAGATTTATATATGATGTTTATCCAGTGATGTCGTGCAGGTACCTGTTCAAGGAGTTAAAAGTTTTAACTTATCATCACAATACATATTTTCGCTAATGAAATTCCTCACAAACAATCCATCACAATTTCAGAAGAACAGTGATGTACACTCGACAGCAAAAAAAGTGGGTCACGCCTGAATTCCAATGTATAGGCTGCACCTGAATGTACGCAACCAACATAGAACATCTATGTTGCACATCGTCGAACCCTCCACAGTACAGTTGTTGTAAGATACACAATGGGTACCGCTAGAGACTAGTAGAGAACACCGGTCTTTATGACAGTCCATCCAGATGTAAAGTAACACCATGATAGTACAGAAGAGATCAGACAGTCCTTAACGTTTGTAAACTAAACTTAGTTACAAGAAGTGACATTTCAAACGTTATGGGACAACTAATTTTGTCACATAAATCGCTCAGTAATCCTTAGACACAATTAAATATTTGAGACAGTATATGGATTTATAAAGTTGTATGGCAATTGGAAACAATTTCTTTGCTGTCTAAAAGGTTTACCCAACACATGCTGAACGTCGTTCAACGTTCAACGGGGAGTGGTTTCGCATCAACTTTATGTAATACTAAGCAGTTAAAAGAAAACCTGATTAATGGCGGCAAGCACTCTACGGAAATCCCAGCATTAAAAGCGAATCACAAGTAATATCATTGTTCACATTACTAAACAACAGTTACTTGTACACAAAGTTGTACTTTAAATGACATGGCCAACGTCTTTGCTCTGGATCCGGATGTAAACCCAGAACTTAAAGCCATTGTTAACCAAGCAAAGCTTTGTGCCTTATCGAGACTCGACCACTAGGCAGGAAGAGACGTCAAATATTGACGTTTGCACCATCATCAGTTATCATTTCTCAACTTGAGCGCAAATGACGATAATGTTTGTACAAAACCAGGAATCCTAACATGACAATTACCTTCTTGATAATTAAACTCGAAAGACGTTGTATATTGTAGCATTGTCCAGGAACAAAGGATACACATGTTTAAAATTGAAAGGCCATCATGTAATGTTGGTGACAAGGATGCGAACCCCGCACCTAATCGGATTGTTGAATAAGTACGTAAAATCAGAATCACAGTTTGTCACCAGTAGTGAAATTGGAACCTTAAATGACGACTGAAGAAGTATTGCCTGACCGGGATTCGCACCCGGCGCCTACCGCCGTCGTTGTCTAACCAGGAACAGGCGAGAAATGTCCAATGTTGGTCCACCATTAGCGAGATGTGCGCACGTTTAGCTAGAAATAAGGCGACGAAAACGTCTATGCTGACTGAGAGTCGAACGCCACACACATGGTTATGAAGACACGTTAATAATCAAATTTTTAATCAGTAGTAGCTAGGAGTAGCATGTTTAGTTGCAAACCTTAAGGCCTTTCTCATCCCTAGTACCGTGTTGCCTAATATCTGCGATATCATGGTTTTAATTTACAAGTGGATTGACTGCGGTAAAGAGCAATGTTCTCTAGTAGTCGTGTATCATTGAGATGTAAATGAAGTGCCTCAGCAGAAAGTAATTTCCGTCGTGCAGGACATATTGTTTCAGAGACACTGAGTACATGTTATAAGTGCACAAAACGTGTATTATATACTACGTATATACTATTATTAGGAGAAGCTGGCGCCGAACCTGTTTACTTTTACATTCCGCTTAGTTGTCGTGCTTGAATACACATTTTCTTAAGGCTACATCTAATGCAGAGCGCTTACAAGAAAGAATAGTTTCTGCGTCATGCTATTGCTAGCTAGGTGAAATATTTTGTGGTAATTAATGTATTTTTGAACGTATTGTTCGTCAAATACTTGAATCAATCGTCAACTGTAGGTGTGCCGGCACATGTTATGGCATAATAGCTGTAGCTGCGTTTACACTGCAGACTTGGGTAGGTTAGGTTAACTTTTGATCCTTCAAGGGGTGATCGTGACCTTGCGGCTCGGGTCTGTACTAGCGGCGGCTCGCGAGCTACGGGCCAGCCAGGTTGGCCGAGGCGAGCCCGGGACGAGCCAGCACGGCTGCGCCGCATGCCTCTGCCTCTGCCGCTCCGTTTGACGTAAATATGTTTACCTCCTCTCCTGGCATCAGTATAAGAGCGGCAAGCAGAAATATACACCAGGCTGTCTGCCGTAATGGCGCACTGGGAGAGGTCTATTCGAGATAGAGTCGAACGCGAAGCAGTTGCGGCGGGAGACCTACTTTCACGGCTCCAGTGACACGATTCGCCGAAGGCTGAGGGACGCTGGACTGCATACACGAAGATCCGCCGTGAAACAAGAGCTCAGCGAAGACGACGTTTTATACCGGCTAGCATTTTCGGAGCTCCATCTGAGGGCGTCGTGGAATAATGTCATTTTCACTGATGAGAAGATGTTTTCCACCAGTAACGACGGTCCATGAATCGTTTACAGACTGCAAAGGACTCGCCATCGACGCGAATATGTAACCACGACGGGAAGAAGTGGCCGACTATCTGTTCTTCACAGGATAGAAGGAACTCCGGACAGCATGCAGTATGCCCTCATATTGGAAAATGTGATGCTTCCGTCAGTGCGAATGCTGTACGCAGAAGGGGACTTCACATTGCAAGAGGACCATTCTCCTATTCAGAAGTCTGCATTTGTTCAGCAGCGTCTCTCCACGATTGGCGTCAACGATATGGACTGGCCACCACGGGCGGCTGGTATGAACCCCATGGAAAACATGTGGGCTGAGGTCGCCAGAGTCCGCAGCTCGTGGCCGTGCGGTAGCGTTCTCGCTTCCCACGCCCGGGTTCCCGGGTTCGATTCCCGGCGGGGTTAGGGATTTTCTCTGCCTCGTGATGACTGGGTGTTGTGTGATGTCCTTAGGTTAGTTAGGTTTAAGTAGTTCTGAGTTCTAGGCGACTGATGACCATATATGTTAAGTCCCATAGTGCTCAGAGCCATTTTTGAGGTCGCCAGAACATTAATAAAGAACTCGCCACGAAACCAACCAACTACTGCGGACGCTCTTTGGGACTACGTCCTAGAAGCCTGGGAGGAAGTTGCTTCTTCAGGCTGTTACGTCCGACGGCTTATACATTCTATGCCAAGACGCATGATAGAAGTACAAAATAACGAAGAATTCTGGAAAAAATATTAGACTCCCTAAAATGTTTTGTTATGTCTTCTTTTTCGTCATTTTTCCTCATTGGGAGCTAGTGGAAGATCACGTGGCAACAGAAAAGATACAATATGGATTATTTTTCCTTTGAGTTTCCTTTTTAATTCAAGTGGGTTTCTTTTGAATATACAGTTTGATAAATATTCTATTTTGATTTCATTTATACCCTGTCTAGATACTTACAAAACTATTCAGCGTAGATGGACTCTGTCACAGTAGTGTTTGTTATTTCAAATACATCTCTCTCTTCCCCTCGAACCATGAATACACCCATCGTCCTCCACACAACACTCAAACGATTTCGCATTATGTTTACTCGTTTTTAATATCTCCTCTATTCTCTCTCACCCTCTCTCTCTCTCTCTCTCTGACACTATCGCCGCAAGTGCCCTTCTATTCCATTCCCCCAAAAACGTTACACACAAATCTAGCGGTTTCCATTGACGCTACATTTTCTCTTTTAATTGCTGCTGTCTTTCCTCTCTGTCATTCCTCTCAACACCTATGAAACCGTATTCTTTGATCTCCCCTTCACAAAACCCATTCTTCGTTCTGAGAACAGTCCTTCCTTATCTCTCGGTCCTAAGATAAAACGAACTGTGGCACTCATCTAAGTAAGCAATACTTTGCAAGCATTTCACGCTTATATTTTGCACTTCTGCATTTCTATCCATTCCCAGATCTCGCCCTCCTTCCTGTTACCCGTCCCTTGACATCTGCATCTACATCTAAATGAATACTCTGCAATTCATAATTATGTACTTGGCAGGGGGTTCTGTGGTCTGGTGGAGTAATCTTGTATTGATGTGTAAAACGTGTAGGTTCACATCTCACGTCAGGCGTAGATTTTAACACAGACAAGTAACTCTCCTTCACTCCTAGTAACGCCAAGTGCAGAACGCCAGTAAGCTCCGTAGTTCATTATCCGCAGTAAAGATAACATCCCTTCGCTGCCGACTGGGGCAGAACGGCATTCGTTTCAGCTGTGACAGATGGATGAACCCCGGAAGGCAGAGACTCTGTCACCAGCAAGAACTCATAAACTAGAAAACGTATTTCATTTAATGAACCAATGGCCATGTAAGTTCACAAGGCTCTTCCTTTATTTCAAACTCAGACGTTGAAAATTGTGGTGCTGGACTGGGATTCGAATTCGATTTCACTGTGTTCCCCAAGATTGAAAACTCTTCTAGGCTTCCTCGAAAGGCACCTATCTGGTTCAAATGCCTCTGAGCATTATGGGACTTAACATCTGAGGTTATCAGTCCGCTAGACATAGAACTACTTAAACATAACTAACCTAAGGACATCACACACATCCATGCTCGAGGCAGGATTCGAACCTGCGACCGTAGTGGTCGTGCGGTTCCAGACTGGAGGGCCTAGAACCCTTCGGCCACACAGGCCGGCGCACCTCTCTGGTTTCGAATCCTGATCAGCACAAAATATTCATTATTTCATTTCAAGCCCTAGCATGTGCACTCCGAACTACTAGCGAAAAATAATTGCATTTTCAATGTCTCTTCGTGCATTGTCAGCTGCAACGTGTTCGTTTCAACTCAGAGCCACTTGATGAGCTTTTTATCACAACATTACAAGATCAAACGTTTCCTTACATCTTTTCAATTTCAAACATTCCTCTCCGTCCTACTGGCGAAAACGGATTTGGGTTTGACATTGCTTTCGTTTTGATCACCAAGGACGATATGTTGTGGATTCAACTTCTAGCCAGCAGAGTATTTTCCATTACATCATTGAAGGTACAAACAGGCCACTCCTAGCTATTATTGGAAAATAATTTAATAGTTAAAGTGTCTTCACGACCACGTGTGCGGGGTTTGAATTCCATTCAGCACAGAAGTTTTCGTCGCCTGATGTCTAGCTACACATGCGCATATCTCGCTACTGGTGAACCAACAATAGCAATTTATCGTCTGTCCCTGGCTAGAAAACGACGACGCTAGATGCTTGGTTCGAATCCCAATCAGGCAAAAGCCATTCTATCGTCATTTAAGTATCCAACATCTCGCTATTGGTGAAAACATTTGATATTTAACTTCTGATTTTACTAACTTCGTCAACAATCCAATTATGTGCTGGATTCGCATCCCTGTCACAAGATTTACACGGTGGCATTTCAATTTTTCCTTGTGAATGACACCATATTAAACGTCGTTGGGGGTAGTTCCCAGGAAGGTAACTGTTATGACAGGATTCCCAGTTCAGTACAAACATTTACCTCATTTATTTTCAGGATCTGATGATGATGATGTTTGGTTTGTGGGGCGCTCAACTGCGTGGTTATCAGCGCCCGTACAATTACCCAATCTTTGCTCAGTCCAATTTCGCCACTTTCCTGGATGATGATGAAATGATGAGGACAACACAAACACCCAGTCATCTCGAGGCAGGTGAAAATCCCTGTCCCCGCCGGGAATCGAACCCGGGACCCCGTGCTCGGGAAGCGAGAACGCTACCGCGAGACCACGAGCGGCGGCGGCGGACATTTTCAGGATCTGAATTGATAACTGATACTGGTGCAAACGTCTATTCTTCACGTCTCTTTATGCCTAGTGATCAGGTCTGAATAAGGCACAAACAGAGCTTAGCTCGGTTAGCAATGGCTATAGGTGCTGGGTTTCAATCCAGGTCCAGAACGACAACGTTGGTCATGTCATTTAAAGTTCAAATTTGTGTACATGTAGCTGTTGATATGTTACGAGGACAATGTTATTATTGGTGATTCGCTGTTAACGTTGAGATTTCCGTAGAGTGCTTGTTGCCGTTAATCGCGTTTTTTTACTGGTTCATCTAATATCCAGTTTCCCGAGCTACTCGCCATAGAGCGACGTTCAGCACGTGAATGGAAAACCTTTTCGAGAGCGAAAAACTTTTTACCAATTGCCTTACAGCTTTGTAACTCCATATTTTATTTTGACTAAGGATTACTGTACGATATATGTAAAATAATCCGTTTTCTCAGATCTTTTGGAAAGTCACTTGTTGTAATCAAGGTTAGTTTATGAGTGTTATGGGGCGTCTCATCGCTAAGAACGTGTTTACTAAAATGTTTTGTATGACGATATTAGTTGATGCTTTGACTGACGCCAATAAAGACCTTTGGTCTCCAGTAGTCTCTTGCGGTACCCATTGTGTGCAGTCAAACGAATGTACCCCATGGGGTTTCGGTGTTTAGAGGACCTGCAACACAGCTACGTTATGTTAGTTGTATTCGGCAGTGACCCACTTTTTTTGCTGTCAAATGCACATACCTCCAACACTAGAGGTAAAAAATGAAGTTTCTAACCCCTGGTTAAAGTTGTCAGAGAGGAGTTGAATATGCACCAATATTTTTTTTTCAGCTGCCGAAGAACATAAAATGCCTGGCAGATATCGAAGCAAGTTTTAACTGCAATTTAAAAATCATTTCGCCTGGACAACTCCTCCTAGTCCACTGAGGAATTATGCTTAATAACTGGTAACCAGTAAAAAGAAAAGAAAACTTGTTTTTAAGCGTAGTTGTATTAGTAAGAGTAAAATGGTAATGCGTTCATTAATGTTAACAGTAACCATATATGCATATCCTGTACTCTGGATAAAAGAATTGTCCAAATGATCGATGGAACATATAACTAACTATCTAACAGTGACGTTAACCAGAACAATGTAGAAGGCCCCAACCAACAACACCCAAGACTACAACTTCCCCCCAGAACACAGTGTCAGTTAAACCATGTAAGGACTGGAACACTAAAACTGAATTCATGATGTGCGAGTGGGGTATCACTGACAACCGAATATGTGATTGTGAAATTGCTGAATAAACATTGCTACATATAGTACAAGATTGCCCGTTGGGTAATTTCTCTTTAAAATGGAGGGAATTTAAAGAGACCTGTCCTGTTGCTCCTGAAAGGCTGTCTCCTTTGGATTTAACTTTATAGTGAATTATGGCTGCCTTCTACTATAACTATGCTCTCATGTGAACATTATATTACTTTTGTTTGTTGTATTTATATCAGTATTTGTACTATATCTGAGTCATATGGAGCATATTGCACGTATTTTTCATAAATTATGTATTTTAATCATATCATGGTTTGTACTTGCACTTGTAATGCCACACGATAAATAAATAAACTAGTCTACCCGACGTGAGGTCATAGCCAAGCGTACATTTCATCGATAAGTACTGAAAATGGACTGCTTTTATCTTTTACTTATTACGACGGATTCTCTAGTATATAGTGCCATGACATTAGTCGTGAGAGCGTGCAATTTTGTTCTACCTAATTGCACATCTGAAGTTAATTGATGGACATCATAAAATTCGGGCATGTAGTTTACTCCCATAGTCAGAGGAATTGTAGCTGTATGCATGTTTTACCGCGCGATGAATTTTATTGAACGCTACTGGAGTATTTTCTCTTTTAAACCTCCAAAAGCTAGTACAAGGAAACATTTCTTGATGGCACCGATGAAGGCTGTATCTGGCCGTTTCTCCCTTGAATAAGAGAATTAAATGGCTGGCTCTGAGCACTATGGGACTTAACATCTGTGGTCATCAGTCCCCTAGAACTTAGAACTACTTAAACCTAACTAACCTTACGACATCACACACATCCATGCCCGAGGCAGGATTCGAACCTGCGACCGTAGCACTCGCGCAGTTCCGGACTGAGCGCCTAGAACCGCTAGACCACCGCGGCCGGCAATAAGAGAATTAACCTCATTGCTGTGTACACTAACAGAAGATGACGGAACCACACATATTGTATATTGTCTGTCATTAGCTTGACTAATACAACTGTAGAAATGTTTCGTCATTCATGCACTCCTTTTTAAAACCACAAGAACGACGAAGACCTTTTTCTGGGTTGGGTATCCATATTTTGCGTTAATTACTTGGTATTCTTTATAGTATTTCTGTAACGTTCAAAAGAGTAAAATCTAATTTACCACAATAATAGATATTAAAGAAGGTAGTTATACCTAAAGAAATTCTTGGCTGTAAAGCAATGATTATAAACGATTAAAATGGTCTTGCAATATACTAGTAATAACTTTATAAATCAGCAGACACCTTCGTTTCTGTCATGATTTATTAATTAACAAGTAGGTTAGATACACAGTCAAAACACAGCACACAATAATGTCAAAACGCAACTGTGTTCTGCTCTGAGGTTCAGCTGAGGGGTTGGGTGGCGGACACAGCTGGTGGCAGCCAAAAACAAGGAAAGAGACGGAAAACGAGCACTCTCTTAGGTTAGGTTCAAATTTACGAAAGCAGCATGTACAAGCTGCTGGCAACTGTGCACCAAATGTGCAATTTTGCAAAGCAGTTGATAAATTAGTGATACGAATGGAAGTTTGGTACCCAACATCGAAAACGCGGTGAAATATAGAACATTTTGGTGAAAAAACTAACAATTGGCAATCCACGCTACAGCACGAATCTCTTGTTCATGTTTTTATTCTTATTTCCGAGTGTGCAAATACTTCAGTTATTTATCTTTCTTATAACACTATTGTTAAGTGCAACATGTAAAACTAAATGAAATATCAATAACTGTTATACGAACTGTGAAGCAAGAGCTATTGCTGCAGTAGAACAGAGAGAGCCAATGTGTGTGCAGTGTCGATATCCTGCGTGGGTATGCTGTTTGAAACGTATTAGCATTTGTTTATTTTACTTATTTATTTATTTGTTGATTTATTTAAGCTGATCCAATTAGGATCATCCGGACATCTCTCATCACACAATGATTTCACATATACTGTACTTTTCTTACATCACTGTTGCCTAAGAAATAACAATTTTAATGTAGCATATTGAATTAAAAAGGTTTGTATATGTGTAGGGATAAAGTGCGTAAATAATACTGATTGTGAACTAATAAAGTTGATACTGGCTGTTTTTCTACTACTTCTGGGACTGCCCCTAACAATGAAAATAAACATTAGTAGGAGATACAAAAAGAATTTATAGTTCTATGAAACAGATGTTTTCTGACATAGCGGCTTCTGGGGAAGAAGACTGCACCAGCTAATAATACTGGCAAGTAAAGAAGAATTGGTTGGAGAGAAGAATGTACAGGGGTAACTAGTGCACACAGCGACTACGTTAGTCATCATTGTTGCTTCAGTAGATATGACATTAATGTCTTCTGAAGCTGGAGATCTTATTCATTTCTCTCATATAATGCGGATAGTTATTCGTGAGTCGGGTTCTTGCTGATGAGAAAGACATCGAGAACGTGACTGAACGACATACTGGGACAGAAGGGATTTTGCTCTAATGGGAACGGGTGTTTCTGCCATGTTGTTCAGACAACAGCGTCAAGGTCGCGGAGAGATACGAGGAAGAGCGTACGTTCATTAGGTAGTGCAGAAGACAAAGAAACAGTAGATCTCCGCGCTAATGTGCACGCAGCCAGGACAGCTGCGTACATGCTGGTGAAATATGATAAAGGAGTTGAATATGTAATGAACACAGGCATTAGTAACCAGTTCTAGGTGCAGTAGGCTATCCTGGGTAAGACCTTCCGTGATAGCATCACCTTAATAAATAATTGGAATTATAAGTGATTGTGTAAGTTTCTTATTCAGGTCAAGAGGGAAGATTTATTTATTCTTATATCGTTGTAGGTCATGGACAGATACTGAAGCCTTCTTGCATATTACAGTTACGCTCTTAGTCCAATTTAGATTTTCATCTATTATTACTCTAAACCCTTTGCTGACTAGAGAAGCTGATATTTGTCTTAGAGATGAGAGGGATTCCCGATCATTCAGGCTAGTGAGCCTAGTATGACGACCTAGTACCAGTCAGCTTTTGGACAGGTTGAGCTATAATCATATACTCTATGCCCATTTTAATAGTGCACACAAGTTGGTTTTCAGATTCTATATAGCTCTGTTCACATTTATTGTCTTAATATTTACATGCAACTGGTGGTCATCAGCTTATAGGACAAAATTGACATCACGTCATTGACAGCCAATGAAAAACTCTGTAGTACCTAGTAACAAAGTCTAAGGGACACCAATGCTACCTGCCTCCATCACCAATCTATCGTGCCGGATGTGACGCACTGCTGGCGAGAAGTCCTGTATGAGCGAAACCTTTGCTCTGCACTTAGCGAGAAATTTATGGTGCAAATTTTGGCAAGTAAAATTTCAAAGACAACAGTGTCAAAATGTTGGCTGAATTCTAAGGAGCACGTGGTAGTCGCGTCTTATGCTTCCGTAGTAAGTTCTAGCTTACGTGTTAACTTTTATTACATCAGATGTTGTGCTGTTATGTTCACAGAAAACTGATTCGTATTTGTCGATGTCTTTGTCTGTAATTAGATAGTTTGTTAGTCGTGGGCCATATATTCCAAGACTCCGAACAGTGCAGGAAGAATTCGAGTAGATCGGTAATCAGAGAGAGCTGTGGCAACGTGCATTTTAAGTAGTGGCTTAACTATTTCCTTCTTGCCTTCAAGGAGCGATTGAAGACATCTCTTATAGTGGGCTAACTTCATCATTTAGTCTGTGGTGTCATCGTGTCCAGCTGACGCTGATCTCATATGCATGATGGCGTTTTTCGCGCTGTTGGCAGGTAACATTATTTAGATATAATTTTTTCGTGGATACAGACATGTACCCCATGAAGTTGTCGGAGAGTTTCATTTGCGGTTCAACTGTTGTTGTAGGTAATATGAGGCACCGATTCAGTTCTTCAGATGAGCTGGGACGATGGGATCTGCAGCAGCTCCATTGTCTATACCAAGGCCACCCACAAGCCAGCTGGTCTGTTTCTGTTGTTGGTTAATGAGTGAACATGTGTGAGTTTATCATTTCTCACAGCCAGACACACTGTTCCGCTTTAGCTTGTAACGAATATGTTTTTCTGACGTAGGACGTAGTTTGTATGTCCGAAATAACAGTATTTCCGAGATTCGTGAGATGTGTCTTAGATCTTCAGGTAGCTGAGATTTAATTTCCTTCTTCCTTTTCCGGTCTTCAGGGAAGCATATTTTTTATATAGTTGAATAAGTCTGTTTGTGGATCCAAGGAGGTTTTCGTTCATGTCCGAGATGTAGTAGAAGACGTTCCCCAATCTATTTCTTGCACCTCAGTTGCAAGTTTGAAGTCTCAGTCAGCTGTGATTCATTTACGGAATAGTCTAGTGAGTGCACATACGTCATGAAAATACCGTCATAGGTGACATGACAGGTGCAGATATTTGAAAGCAACGAATAACTCTATTTGCGGAGTTCTTTCAAATATATATGTGACAGCGTGGTATTGGATAAAATCACACACACACACACATAAACACACACAGACGTACAAATATACTGCTGAATACTTATGTTTTGAATACATGTTGGACAAAATATTGACGTGGACGTTATGAAAGAAAAAACGGTTGACCGTTTGAATACTGCGAGCTTCGTAGAGTGTTACAAGCTGCAATTGCAATGTACACGCCAATTAATAGTGGTAGTCGTCATTTGAAACAAATTATTTGCAGCAAATTTGCAGAAACAAATGTACTTATTTCATTTGCAACTTAATGGACTTCTGAGCGCATTAAATCAGTTAAACCTCGCTGTATAAATAGTTAAGCTATTTACATCTGCCGGGCCGATGGCCGAGCGGTTCTAGGCGCTACAGTCTGCAACCGCGCGACCGCTACGGTCGCAGGTTCGAATCCTGCCTTTGGCATGGATGTGTGTGATGACTTTAGGTTAGTTAAGTTTAAGTAGTTCTCAGTTCTAAGGGACTGATGACCTCAGAAGTTAAGTCCCATAGTCCTCAGAGCCATTTGAACAATTTATTTACACCTTGTGTAACTGATTAACTGAATTGTGAAGTCGCTAAGGTGACGCGTATGCTAAGAATGGTATAACAAACGTCAACGAACACTGCCTCCGAGTGAAAGTGGATTTTACGTTCCATCGAAGCAGTATATTTGATGTTAAAATTTGTACAATGTTTATCAGTAACGTTATTGACGTTCACTGACGGGCTCCAATCCAAACTGCAACAACAGTTACTACCGACCAACCTACACTCAGTGGGAGATGACGGAAGGATAAGACTGATGCTGAGTGAATCAGCTGCCGGGCAAGGAGACGGATACATATCATCACCGACAGATCTACTATAATCTCGCCGTTACCACAGCCGAACTGTCGTCGACTCGGCAACTCACCGACCATGCACAGATAAGCTGCAACGTAAAGCTCGCTCTTGCTATTTCAAAACTCAGAAAGAACTTTAAACAGTGTCATTTGTAATTTTTTGTGACACTTTTTAAGGACATTGGAGTCTCTATAAATAAATGTAGCTTTGCACTGTAAGTGTTCACAATTTAAAGCAAAATTGATAGTGTTCTCCTATTACTAATTGTAGTCACTACTATTTACCACTTCTGTCGTTTTCTTTTATTTCCGTTTGGTTGTAATAGCATGTGTTTCTACGTATCTTTTGGAGTGGTGCGTTACTAAAAAGGTGTAGTCGTTTTATTAGCGTAAACTTCCTATTTTATTATGATATATGGTAGTCTGCGTGATCTGTGATACCATTTGTTTCCAGTTTCTTGTTACAGTAAATATTACACAAGTACCTTAACATTATCCCTTCAAGACGTTCCTGCAAGTTTTTTAGTCATTTGTATCGCCTTCTTCTTCTACACCGAAGTTTGTTTCGGCTTCAGTCACTGCTAACAAAGAAGGAAATGGCAGTGGTTCACAGAATACGTCAAAAAGATTCAGAAACACCACTTGTATACAGCATTCAGACTTAACAAAGAAATACGATTTTTAACCTTTAACAACCTAAATGTATCGACGTATGTATCTATATTTACAGAATGGCTACAGAAGATGTTTTGTAAATGAAAGCGAAATTCATCTGGCATAAAATTCTATTTAACTAAATGAAGTAAGCTTAAGGCAGAGAATGCAGTAGTACCTGAATTCTAGAACTATTGTGGAGGACAGCCATGCAAACAAACACGATATTAGAAACATTTTCTCTGATTATTATTACTAAGAAAAATCAAATCAACCATCTAAGGAATTTATCATAGTTCACCTCATTAATCATCTTTTGGTTTAGACCTATGCAGTAATGAGCAATTGGAAAGGAAATATTCATTGTAAAAACACGAGCAATGAAAACTATTAGTGCTCTCCATAAACAGCAAACTTATAGGCATCTATTCAAGTAATTAAAACTCTGTCACACCTGATCCATAAAAATTTTAAAAAATAATGATGCCCACTGCTACAGTACTGATAGAAGCAATCTGTACTTCCCAAAACTAAATCTGTAATTGACTCAAATAGTAGTTGAATCAATAACGTTAAAAATCTTCCTCTTGTTAAAAGATTTTCACTAATTACAAAACTAATTATGTTGAAAACATGATGATGTTAAATGATCTGTAAATACTTGACATGCTTTAATTTTCAGAAACAGATCATGTATTCATAATCTGTAAATTTATTTCTTCTACATCATTTCAAGTGAGCCAGAAGTCTATGGAGCACAGAACTGACAAAAAACCGAAAAGGAAACTATGAATATGATCGTACGCTACTAACAAAATAGTTTGAATCACTCCATACAATCCACAATAGGATATACTTAATGTTTGTGGCACATCTGGAAATGTATGAAAAAGTGCTTAAACAAATTTTCATTGCCAATACAGATAATAAAATATTTTCAATGGCTTTGAATAGGAGCACTATATGAGAGTATTCAAACCTTTGCAGTCTTGCAGTTAAGTGACTTCATGCTAATTGATATTAACATTATTGGAAGTATGTCGAATTCTTATAAAAGGTCTGAGAATTTTTTTTTATTTGCTGCTTTAATATGAGTTTGTATTAAATATATGAGAAATGTTGATTCTTCCATTTTAAAATTATCTATATAGTGGAAATCAATTGATCTAATTTTATTTAACACTCAATCACCGTTATTAAATACAGTTACAGAGCCACCTCACTACAAAACCTGCTCAAAATATTTCTGAGGGACTGTCATTCAGTTAAGATCATTCATGTCATTCAGTTAAGATCTTTTATGTCATTCAGTTAAGATCATTCATAGCAAAATGAATGTCACCATTATGAATGAGGTTTTTCTAGCAAACATTTTTAAGTATTACCAATTTCTGCTGAAGAATATGTTATTATCCTGAGAAAAGACTACCTTTCCATAAACACAATAACTTTTTACTCTTAAATGGAAGTAAAACAATTAAATCTCTGACATGAACGATTCTCACAGTAAATAACCGTAGCTTACCCTCTGCCTAATGGCAAGAATTTCAACAAATACTTGATCAATATGTGTATTCTTATAAGTACACAACTGTCATAAGAAATCTCACTTTGGTTTAAAAAAAAAATGTTAACAGATTATGGAACCTAAAAGTTCATGTCAGTTCTCTAAGTAAATCATCGGTTTCATAGAACCTAACCAGAAATTGGATTAATCCTTTAATATTCTTACGATAATCACTACTGCACATAGAAATTCACAACTATCTTTCAAGGAAATCAATAGTGTCCATTTCATTTAGTTAACTTCTTGGGATCAACAGTTAAAATGTTTATTCTACTCCTTAAGACTGGTAATTTCATCTAGATTTGCAATCTGTGGATAGTTCTTAGGAATACTATTGTGACTTTAATGAGAGATGTAAATGTCAGCATCCATCTACGAAACATCTCCAAAGAACCAGGGCCTACCGTCGATTCATTTGACCCAAAACTGCAGTGTGAGTTGGATGCATATACTAGCTGTATGAGAAATATAAATGTATAAGACCACAAGAGGGTAGAGCTGTTTGTATCGATCAGGATAAAAGTTCATCCAGTTGCTTCGCAATCAGACAGATGAGAGAGGAACGGTAACAAAACAGTTTTTACATGGTAACACCTACTATATAGGGTAAATCCCAAAGAAGAAAGAGTCAAAATAAGAATAATAATAATAATAATAAATGCAAAGACACACATTTATAAATACATATCAACCACATCTCAAGACAATTGTGTATGTTCTTCTGCATATTTACATTTATAAAAAAGTTAAACAACAGTGCAAAAGCGTTGCTACACTGTTCTCGTTTATTTCTTGTGCATTAAACTCTCTCTCTCTCTCTCTCTCTCTCTCTGGCCGGCCGTAGTGGCCGAGCGGTTCTAGGAGCTACAGTCTGGAACCGCGCGACCGCTACGTTCGCAGGTTCAAATCCTGCCTCGGGCATGTGATGTCCTTAGGTTAGTTAGGTTTAAGTAGCTCCAAGTTCTAGGGGACTGATGACCACAGCAGTTAAGTCCCATAGTGCTCAGAGCCATTTGAGCCATTTCTCTCTCTCTGTCTCTCTCTCTGTCTCTCTCTCTCTCTCTCTCTCTCTCTCGCTCTCTCTCTCTCTCTCTCACACACACACACACACACACACACATGAAAGGTGTACATAACTTTGGATGACATCAAGACCTGTACACTGCTTATGTCTTTTTCAAAGACTAATAATAATAAGAATTTCAAGTTTTCCCATCTATCTTTCTAACGAAATCATGCCTTCATACGTAAAAAAGACACACAGAACACAGGAAAATTATAGATTGTGAGTGCATTCCATGTCACATATCCTGGGCACAATATTTTGCAGGAGAATGCACTCCATTTTTACAGTACATTGGAACGGCTGTGATACTTATTATTATTGTAAAGAGACTTCCAAAATAGAATTATTATTGCTCAGACTCATTTGACAGATATTCTGATTACTAGCTTTAGCAAAGTTATATTGCCCTCCTCTGGTCATAGGATTACAAAGGCTTATCTGTGGTTCATTGGCGTATGGCGTTATAATTCACTTATCTGATGTAATAATGGGAAGAGGATTTGCGATTAATCGGAAGGTAGGGAAGAGATTAAGTTACAGTGTAAAGTTCAATGGTAGGATTGTTCTCATCAGAATTGATGAATGAAGAGATACACTTGGAATTCTCTTAAGTTACAGACACTGTGACAATGAAAACTCAGTAGGCAGTACAGCTGAACAGAAGTGGACAGCTCTAAAGATGGCAATCACAGAAAATGGTAACGAAACTGTAGATACATGGCAACAGCGAAGAAACATTGTATAATAGATGTAATACTTCAATCAATCGACGAAAGAAAGAATTACAAAAGTCTTTTGGGTAATTCAGGAATACAGAAATGCAAGTAACTTACAAATGAAATAAGTAGGAAGTGCAGGGAGCCAAGGCAAATAGGCTGCAGGAAACGCAACGAAATCACAAAAAAAGGGCTCTACAATGGGGAGTATTTCTGTGATTATGTGATAGAAGAAGAAACAGGAGTCGATGGGGAAGAGATAGGGGATCCAGCTGCACGCCGATTGAATACAAACTTCATGTACTTTAGAATTTTGTGACATCATCGATGTGGTAAGGTGATTTATTCGAGCCTTACAGCGTTTTTGTTGTACTTCACCACAATTTGATGGTGGAGAACAGATGTAAACGTCACAATTTACATGTTACTGGTATAGTTTTCTCATCTTTCAGAATATTGTGGCATTATAAATGTAGAAATCAGTATATCAAGTAAAGTCTATAAACTTACGGCAAACTACTTTGGTAGTTGTTATTCTACATAGTTTGCAGTAGGCCTGCGTCTTTTATACTAATAACTATTGCATTCAACCATTACCGTGGTTACACTTTTCTAATTATTTATGCATTTATAATGCATGACGGGTTACTTTTGTTTGTCCTAGCATGGTGTTTGAGAACAATTTAAACGCCGAAATATTAAACATGAGGAGGTATTGGGACTACAGTAATGGTAAGCCTAATTAGTTGCATCCTGACTGTCAATTTGCTTACAGTGTTTCCTGCTTAGTATTAGTATTTTTCTGTAGTTATAAGCCTGATCAGGCTAGTTTTGTTACATCGATTCCATACAGGCTACCTTCTAAAATGTCAACTGCTATTATGCATGGATAAATAGCATTGGAATACAAATTTTAGAATTTTGGACCCTAATTTGATAACTATATGTGTATGTAGATATTAACATTACAACATATTTCAGATGTATTTTTGCCAACTTTCAGAATATTTTAACATTTGAGAAGCATCATTAACCTGGACAGTGACTGAAAATAATGTTTTGGCGTTTGAAAAGAACCATGGATATGGAAAATAATTAATTTAAAACTCTGTTGCATCTTAAGCTAAGCGATGTACAGAGAAACTGCAGTTATCGCTTTTACCAGTGCAATGCATGTTTTCTACAGCACAACCATCTGTTGGTGACACGAAGACCCTTACATTACAATAAACAACCAAATTCGTTTTCTACGATGCAGCCACCTGTTGGTAGCAGTAGGAAACTTCTGATACAAAATTCGAATTAGGCTTGCATCCTACAGTGCTGATATCTGTTGGTCATACTAAGAAACTCATGGTACAAGAAACGAACTATACACGTTTCCTGTAGTGCAGCCATCTGTTGGTGGCAGTAAAAACTTGCATGAACTAGGCTCATTTTCTATACTGCGCCCATTTGTTGGGGACCAGAGTAACTGGGATGTTAAAGAGAATTTGGAATTTTACCATGTTTTTCAAGCTTTTTTCTTGATAGTATTTAAGGTATAACTCATGTTCAACAACTATGTACTCCAAATTCATTGTTTATATTTATATGTGTATGTTGGCCTTTCATGATTCGTGGAAAATATGCAATCTACTCATTCTTATAAACTGTGGCAAAAGATATATACCTTCAAATAAAATTAACCAATGTGACTGGTGAGTCATTGCTTAAATGAATTTTTGGAAGTCAGTGTGGAAAGGTAGTTGTTAAAATTTTTGGTACTTTATGCAAATCAGATACATTATCATGTCTGATACTTACAACAGCGTTATGCATTTTATGTATTACATTGTCCTCATGACACCATCAGAACACAGTCTCTCTACAATCTAGTAAATATAAAACTGCACTGATTACAACTGAGTGCCCAGTCGGGAACGAGGTTGCATGGTGTCCGATTTCCCAATACTCTTGGCTCTATACAATTCCCAGAATGACTTTGGAGTTAAAGACTTTTGAAAATTAGGTGCTTAAAGGGGACATTGAGGTCATAACCTTTCGTTTTAACTAGTATTTTGAAATTTAATAGCTCAAAAACTTTAAAAGATACTGGAATGAAACTTCAACAAAACAATTAGCATATTGTGAGCCTTAAGTGAAAACATTTAAAAAATGTGTAGTACATAATGCTGTGAATATTGATTTTTAACTTACATTCTGAATTACATATAATTTTTGCTTTAGGTTCACTGTACTTCCACAATATTAAAAAATGGTCAAAACCAGTTTTATTCTTTTAATTGTTTACTTGTTGAAACAGTACATCATAAACATTTACCAATGTTTTGCTTTTATATATTTTTAAATTGCTTTTGGATATCAGGTTTTTCTCCTAATAATTTAGAATGTGTAACATACTGCAAATTAAAGTATTTGATGCACTACTGAATAATGTGGTTTGCTTTATAAGCAATATTATTATTCATGAAATCTTTGTTTTTCTAGGTTAATCGTTGAATGAAATAATGGTACCTAAGCATGGAAAAACTAAAGATTTGCATGTCATTTTCTTACCAATGATAACAAGTCAAAACATCAAAGCTCAATAATATTGTTGATTTTGAATGTCGTTTCCATCTTCTTGAGTTGTCTTTCGTTATTCTGGCCTCCTATGTCATGCTTTCAGCAGCCTTTCCCCTCGTAGCAGGTTACTTTCCATGTTGTCTCCAGTTTGGCTTCCTGATCTGCTCATGGTTTGGAATATGCTTCTTACTTCATAATTAAAACATATCATGGCGTCCAGCACACAAGTCTAAAAAGATGACATGCCAACAAAAACAGATTTTGCTAAGCCTTACCATATACAACTATTGATGTTTTCGTTAGGATTCTGTGTTTTGCCATGTAAACATTTTTCAGAACTTTAGAGGATCCCTATACATTGGCTTTAGTTCTAGCTTAACGGTTTCTAGCAAGGCGTGTGTATTTATGTATTTGTCCATTAGATTCACACCTATTATCCTTTCACAATGAAGTGTTTCCTATCTTGCAGGCGCCATGCTGTCTATGCTCATCAGTGAATATCCTTTGAAACAGAGTTGCCCCAATAGCTTTTCTCATCTCACAGAGATTTTCTCTGTTTCTCGTCATGGTAGACCATAATATTCTGTGTGGTTTTCTGTTTATGACTGAAACAAAGTTTTCCAAACTGATTTTCTCATTTCACTGATATTTTCTGTGTCTTTTCTGCTGGCTATACCATAACATTGTGTGAGGTTACCTATTTCTGAATTAGCAAGACTCCGATGTCCACCAGTTGCTTTGGTATCAGAGAGTTTCTTTTCCTGTCCTACAGTTGGAGAGTTCTCAATGTCCTACCCCACTCTCCACATGTCCTTTACATCCCACTTTCTTCAAATTTCTGTTTCACCTTATGGTTTAGCAATTACAACCATATTGAAGATTTTAGAGTCACCATAACCAAGGTAGTGAGTACATCGCACCCCACATTTAGAAATTGACCTTTTAAAAATAGGGATTTCCGTACCACTACTGAAACCTACGAAGTTTTGGTCACCTTTGTCTTCAATTTCGACTCGTCTGCTACAACCTTGGCAATGTCTTGTCAAACATTAATACTCCACCATCCTGAACGTATCTTCAGAAGCAGCAATGTATAGCCCCTATTCCGCCAGAAAGCCTCCAATGCAGCAACAATATCATTAGATGGACAAATATCTTCAGTTACTTTCACTGTCATCCGCATAGAATCTTCACTGACCTATGTGCAAACGTTTATAATACTTCTAAAATTTCGCAGGTGGCAATGGGAGAATCATCATAGCACAGAAAATGTAGGCTGCTGTTCATCCCTTCCCAATATATATCATGGTATAAACAAGGCGAATATTCACTTGAATATATTTTTCGTATGATATGGGAGACTCCAATGTACAGTACGTTATTTTACGCACTTGGCATTCCACAACAATTTTGCTAGAAACTCTTCCTCTTTTATTTATATCCTAACTAAATGTAAGTAATTCTTCACTATTACAGTACTTATATATAGGAACACACAAAAACAACTCGGAAAATTTGTGTTTATTAATTAAAATGTGACTGTTGTTTTTAATATTTACAACACCAACTTCTTGTTCATTTTCGATAAGATGTTTCAGCTTGCGTTTTGAAGCACCAGCTAGTGAACTTTCAAACCTAACGCTACTTCGTTGTGTTTGAAAGTAGTGTGACAATTGCACATTCAAGTACCACTAACATTTTAAAAAGTTATTTAAACACGAAAATGATGAGGTACTCTACATAAAGTACATATTTTTATCAGGAATACCCGCAAAATTTTAAAAAGTGAAAGAATTTCTATTTCCTCTGTATTCATGGTGTGCGTGTCCCGCTAAGGACTTATGGGAGATTTAAGCGGAACGTCGGGTCGTCATCCTGCAATGAGGAATCAAGAGAAGGAGAACTGCTCAGGAGGAATCGATTGTTGGCTGGCACTGATATAGCATCAGCGAAAGATAGGATGTGACGACAAAATTACACTCCTGGAAATGGAAAAAAGAACACATTGACACCGGTGTGTCAGACCCACCATACTTGCTCCGGACACTGCGAGAGGGCTGTACAAGCAATGATCACACGCACGGCACAGCGGACACACCAGGAACCGCGGTGTTGGCCGTCGAATGGCGCTAGCTGCGCAGCATTTGTGCACCGCCGCCGTCAGTGTCAGCCAGTTTGCCGTGGCATACGGAGCTCCATCACAGTCTTTAACACTGGTGGAAATGGAAATGAGCGTTTGGCGTCATTGGCCGGGAGGCCCCTCGCGGGGCAGGTCCGGCCGCCTTGGCGCAGGTCTTATTACATTCGGCGCCACATTGGGCGACCTGCACGCCGGATGGGGATGAAATGATGATGAACACAACACAACACCCAGTCCCTGCGCGGAGAAAATCTCCGACCCAGCCGGGAATCGAACCCGGGCCCGGAGGACGGCAATCCGTCACGCTGACCACTCAGCTACTGGGGCGGACTTTAACACTGGTAGCATGCCGCGACAGCGTAGACGTGAACCGTATGTGCAGTTGACGGACTTTGAGCGAGGGCGTATAGTGGGCATGCGGGAGGCCGGGTGGAAGTACCGCCGAATTGCTCAACACGTGGGGCGTGAGGTCTCCACAGTACATCGATGTTGTCGCCAGTGGTCGGCGGAAGGTGCACGTGCCCGTCGACCTGGGACCGGACCGCAGCGACGCACGGATGCACGCCAAGACCGTAGGATCCTACGCAGTGCCGTAGGGGACCGCACCGCCACTTCCCAGCAAATTAGGGACACTGTTGCTCCTGGGGTATCGGCAAGGACCATTCGCAACCGTCTCCATGAAGCTGGGCTACGGTCCCGCACACCGTTAGGCCGTCTTCCGCTCACGCCCCAACATCGTGCAGCCCGCCTCCAGTGGTGACGCGACAGGCGTGAATGGAGGGACGAATGGAGACGTGTCGTCTTCAGCGATGAGAGTCGCTTCTGCCTTGGTGCCAATGATGGTCGTATGCGTGTTTGGCGCCGTGCAGGTGAGCGCCACAATCAGGACTGTATACGACCGAGGCACACAGGGCCAACACCCGGCATCGTGGTGTGGGGAGCGAACTCCTACACTGGCCGTACACCACTGGTGATCGTCGAGGGGAAACTGAATAGTGCACGGTACATCCAAACCGTCATCGAACCCATCGTTCTACCATTCCTAGACCGGCAAGGGAACTTGCTGTTCCAACAGGACAATGCACGTCCGCATGTATCCCGTGCCACCCAACGTGCTCTAGAAGGTGTAAGTCAACTACCCTGGCCAGCAAGATCTCCGGATCTGTCACCCATTGAGCATGTTTAGGACTGGATGAAGCGTCGTCTCACGCGGTCTGCACGTCCAGCACGAACGCTGGTCCAACTGAGGCGCCAGGTGGAAATGGCATGGCAAGCCGTTCCACAGGACTACATCCAGCATCTCTACGATCGTCTCCATGGGAGAATAGCAGCCTGCATTGCTGCGAAAGGTGGATATACACTGTACTAGTGCCGACATTGTGCATGCTCTGTTGCCTGTGTCTATGTGCCTGTGGTTCTGTCAGTGCGATCATGTGATGTATCTGACCCGAGGAATGTGTCAATAAAGTTTCCCCTTCCTGGGACAATGAATTCACGGTGTTCTTATTTCAATTTCCAGGAGTGTATATCTCTCTAGAAGATCAAGAGGTAGTAGACCAGCATCAAGCACTGGCGAGCTGGTGAATGAAGAGAACATTGTTTCAGTAGAGTGAAGATTCGGTGATCACAATTAGGGTACATTTTCAATGGAGAGAGTGATGAGTGAGACATCTTGATGGGACTTCATCTCAAGGTTTAGTGTACAGAACATTGTCAGCTCTTGTCCTGGATGTTGATCAATTTTTGCAATGATTTCAATCTACTCCCCATTGTTCTGATTTAATTTCGAGGTTTTGGTGTTTTCATTCGAGTTCAACGCTTATTCGCATTATTCCGTACCTAGCGTGATGCTGCTTTTGCAGCCTGATTCAACTAACCATCTGTGTATTGACCCATCTGCCCACCAGTCGTCTTGATAACCACCGTCATCCGGTTTAAATCTGGATCTTTGGCTGCACTTTTGTAATTTGGCCACATGCACAACGTCTGCTCGTCTGGGAGTCGAGCTCTCTTAAAGCTATGACGTGAATGATGAAAATGGCGGCCGTGTAGTTCTTGCCAACGGAATGAAGGATTAATCCTTTCGGCCTGCACATAGTGAATACGCCATTGAGCCCCAGGCAACTGTCTTTCATCCGTCACCGACCACTTTCTCGCAAAGGTGATGGACAAGATAACAGCCCAAATAACAGATCTACATCCACCGACAACCAACACAGCACTGTTGACTGCCAAAGATTTTGATAAGGTAAGCCTGCCCAATTCAAGCACCATTAGATCCCATATTTACGATGTTTCATGCCTTTTTCTCTCGTTTAAATAAATTTGTTTGATATTTTTATTTGTAGTCAATCATCAGACGCTTTAGTGTTTCACTCACATCCAGAGATGAGAGATTTTTGAACTGGTAGATAATGATCAACCTTGAAGTCCAGAGAAACTACAGAGCAAAGAAGTTTTTCCTATGTCACCTCTAAAAATTATCGTTAAAGACATTTAAGCGTCCAGCGTGGCGCTCAATATCACCTAACTTACCATAGGTTTGGTGCCCAGTGTGAGGCTTCGACGTCGCTGGTCACCACTCATAGATAACTAACCAATTCATTGCAGTGTAACGGCAATTTATTACTGTTTTAAGCACAGCCTGTAGCACGCGGATAGTGTGTGTGTCTGACTGGTCCACGTATGTTGAATGAGCTGTATGCGGTAGACGCTGATGTAGATAGTGCATATCAGCTTTCTTAATCTGTATCAGCAGCCGCAGCAACGCTGTTTTTTTTTCTATTTTGCATGTGTGGTTACTTGA
The DNA here is from genome assembly GCF_023864275.1 of Schistocerca cancellata. NCBI lineage: Eukaryota > Metazoa > Arthropoda > Insecta > Orthoptera > Acrididae > Schistocerca > Schistocerca cancellata. Next base: position 256,806,010 of record NC_064634.1, read on the forward strand.
TGTCTTAATTTTTATGGTGTCGTATCTCCATTGGTAAAAATGAAACCTTTATAAGATCAATTTCTTGTCCGTCTGTCTGTCTGTCCTATGTTTAAGAACTTTTCTCAGGAATAGGTAGCGGTATCAAGCTGAAACTTATAGGGACAACGGCACTTGGCGATGTGCAACATTTAAGCATATATGTGAATGCAATGAAACGATACGACTTTTTATGTCTTCATCCAACTCTCGTCTGTTACACGACTTTAGAGCAGTAAGTAAGGTATTCAGTTTCTTTTCTGTGTTTCCTTAGTAGTGTATTTCTTAAATTCCTTGCGTTATTTACAAGGTTTAACTGCCAATGTAAATTCAGGCAGCTGTAGCATAGTTGTTATACATTTGTTTGTTTTGAAGAGACAACAATCACTCCTTTCACCGTAGTCAGTCAATCATTCGGGTTCCAACCGTCGACTGTTACACGCCTGCAGAACAGCAAGTTAAATATTTTAATTTTTATTAAGATCATTGTGAGTTTTTATATTTCGGAAGTGTCTTCAGTAAAACGTAGTAAAGGACAATCGTTGCCCAAAGAGCGGGTACTAAACATAATTACATACATGGACGATCATCCGCATTACAGCAAAAACACAATTATTAACAGGTTTGGAATAAGTTCACAGCAGTAAGACCGTATAGTATGTAAGAAAAACTACGGATATTCAAGGGAGGACAAGTCGTACTTGTTAACGTAAGGATGCGTTTCCAGGATGCTCGATACAATTTACAGGATGTGCATGATAGTGACCTGCTGCGTTACGTACATCAGGTTGCACGAGACGTAGATTACAGTGATTTCAAGAGAAGCAGTGGAAGGTTGCATAACTTTAGACAGCGCTACAAATCTGGAATACGTAACATAACGAAATTTGAAACGAAGGGTCAACTTTACGATGCACAAGAAACTGCGGAATCACCCCGAAAACCTGTAGGCGAGATAAACTAACTTATAGTTTTGTTTTCAATACAGACGTATCGGAATTTGAAGAGCGAATGCTAATAAAACGAACGGTTTAAATCTGAGGGACCAAACGAGTTGTGTAAAGATCAGCTAATACCAATACCCTAACTCATTCGTATACAATTATGCCGACTGTTAATCAGGATGGCAAATTGACTGGAAAGTTAGATATTGTGCTGCGAGAAGTTGCAAATGCTCTGTCCCTATGATTCTTTCTTGTCTGCGTGATCTTCCAAGGGCAGTAGCGAATATTTATGTCGCATCAAGGAATAATGGTAAAATCATTGCCAGAGAACTACAGCTATGGTGTGAACACTGCTTTCGACCTAAAGTTGGTCAAAATAGCTCACTACTACTTGATTCCTGGCCTGCGTACGAAAATCATAGGCTTTACAGCAAATTACCGCTCCTGAAAAGTGTGTGACATTGCAGTTCATACCGCCTGGAACCATTGGAAAAGTTCTGGCTCTGGATGTTTGTTTTTCCGTGCGTATAAAACATGTTATCTCAATATCTGCAGCTACACCTTCAAGGATAATCATCTCCACGTTAAACTCCACAACAGGCTATTTCGCATTCGGTTGCATTCCATCACATTCATTCAGTTCTCATCACCCCATTACGGCAATAAGATTCTATATGCTTTCTATATTTGACACCTAGTTGAATATCCTGAACAGTTCGTAATTCCTTGGATCTCGAAGGTGCGAACTTTTGTGATCACTCTGGAGCATCACTTTTCATTCCATGTTCCTGCTGTAAGTCAGTGGTTTGTTTTTTAGCATTTCTTTAATGTCGACTATGTCCGTTTTGTGAAGTGTAATACGTACTTCACAAGAATTTTGATGTCTGGAACTCCCGGACACTAATGATGTGTTGCCATTGTGATACACGTGCTGAGTCATTAGCAGTTAATATTGTTCCTGTCACAATTGTTAACACAACACTTTCAAATGAGCCTTACTAAAGACGGAACTTGCGACCTCGTACTAAAGATTTTCCTTGTACTAGATGATTTGCTTGTTTATTAGCACTACCAACTCTACGCAAACACCACTGCTCTCGACCGGTTAGTGCAGGGCGTCGGGCACTGCGTTGTCCTTAGTGAGGGATAATGCATGAAACTTTTTGTTGACACTCTTCGCACTGTGGGTCGTGGAATACTGAATTCCCATCCGCATTCAGAGTCTGTTAGTTCCCGTAGTGTGACCGTAATCACGTCGTAAACCTTTTCACATGAATCACCTGAGTATAAATGATAGTGCATTGCTCTTTTATACCTTGTGTACGTGATACTACCGCCATCTCTATACTTCCGTATCGCTATCCCGTGACTAACAAGTCACTAACGTCAGCGGGTGCTAGTATTACTCATGCCAGGAGTTGAAGGTTCATAAAGAGACCATGCGGGCTACTTGGCTAAGAAATGTGTGCGCAACGATCCATTGGGATGACTGCAAGCGGAAAACATCTGAGACAAAAGTTCCATGCGGGAAAGAAAGACAGGGGGAGGGTCTAAGAGTTGTTTTAACAGTACAGCAGTCATCTGATCGTTGCGGTGTCATTATAGAATTCAACTACGACAGGTTTTTAGCTACTTTAGTCCATCTCGCCAGTAGAAGGCATGGTTGATAAGGGAGCTACGCTTTTATATTTTTCGGACAGGAAAAAAAAAACAGCATCTTCAGATCATCATACAGAAACTTTGAAGAATTCTGAATGCGACCTTTAGTATTTACTGCGGATGGAGGAAGTACTTTTATTTCATTTATTTATTTAGATTTTTATTTTCGTTCTTCCAATTCGTACCAAGTCAGTATTCTTTCATTCAATTCTTCAACTAATTCACAAGAAGAGAACCAGCTAGCGGTTGTCACATTTCTGTTGTTTCGTTTCAGTATCTCAGTAAGGTTTACAAATTACTGTGATGGCAGGTATTTTATGGTCAGTTTTCTCTCTGGCAACATAAGGAATCCCACCAAAAATAAATAAATAAATGAAACGTTCTAGAATTACACGTTGCAAAGACCATGAGACCATATTTACATGGTTCTTGAGGTATATACATATGGAAAGGGCATGGTCCCTAAAACTCAAAAGATTCTCATCAGCAGTGACGTATTCTGAAAAGCTGTAGTATTCCGAATAATTTTGGTTGAACAAATTCCACAATTAGCGAAATACTGCAAACTTATCGTTTCCTTTTCTAAGTCCCTTATACCTTTTGTATCAAAACATACTGCACTAAATGGAAATTCAAATCTCTTTTTTGTCATCGTGCATCGAAACACGTTGGACCATAAATGTAAGAAAACACAACCGTTACGCATCAGTAAACACTTCCGGGCTAAGTTGCCGTGGTCGATCTGTAGAACTTCTTCTCCCTGACGTTTCGTTCTCAACTACGGAGAACATCTTCCGAGGTGAGTTAACGACTGGCTGCTAGGAGCTGGGGCCGCTGCTTATATGGATATCGTAGGGGGCGCCACCGCACGCCACGTGGCGTCGATGTGCAGCTATCTCTGGCTATCGTCTGTTCTCTCGATTGCAGGCAATCGATTGTCACGTGATTGATGCAACGTCGACCGCCATATCTTATCCAATTTTAATCTTTCTTCTTTACGATTAAAATTGTATTGATGTTTGTGGATTTCAATTGCCTCTAAATACATACGTGTATAATAATGCGACGTCCTCGCTAGCACGCTTGTTTCAAGGATTAAAATTGGATAAGATATGGCGGTCGACGTTGCATCAATCACGTGACAATCGATTGCCTGCAATCGAGAGAACAAACGATAGCCAGAGATAGCTGCACATCGACGCCACGTGACGTGTGGTGGCGCCCTCTACGATATCCATATAAGCGGCGGCCCCAGCTCCTAGCAGCCAGTCGTTGACTCACCTCGGAAGATGTTCTCCGTAGTTGAGAACGAAACGTCAGGGAGAAGAAGTTCTACAGATCAACCACGGCAACTTAGCCCGGAAGTGTTTACTGATGAAGACGCCGGCCGTGAAAGCCTACATGGAATGATACAACCGTTACGGTCAGTCCAGAGTCTTACAGAATCCCAGACAAGCCCGACAACACTATAATAGCTTTGATCTGTGCCGAATTAGTTCTACCGACGTACGATTCTGTTGACCTGTACTTCTCTGCCTTACGGTCGATATCTTCGTTGATGTACTTCATCAACAGGTCAATCATTTCATCAGCGATAAATAGCGACAACGTTTGGCTCTGACTTACAAGGCCCTTTACCCTGCCTTTAGGTCTTGGAAGATGGGTAATTACGTTTTTTGTGAAATGAATGAAAGTGTATTTAAAACCGACTTACCTGACCAAACGGTTTAGAAATTTCGCCCAAGATCTGTATTTCTCGCGTCACTATTGGCAAAACGTCAATTTGTAGAAAATTCTAAGATAGCGTCATCAGACCGCAAAGCGGTGCCTTCCATATCGCCATCATTTTGTGATATTTCATAGCTCGTTCCACTACACGAGTCGTTGATACTCTCGGTTCCGTCATCTATACCTTCAGTCAGTTGCCGTAACAATTCAGAATTTCGACGTCCGTAGTAAACCGTTGATATTCTGCCATAGTAACAAGCCAAACAATTGTAAATAATCAAGAAATAGTTCGTTAGACTTCTCCTACGTGATGTAAAATGGTAACATAGATCACAAAGGGATGTCGTAACTGCCACCGCGGCAAAGTGCACTGTAATAGAACATAAATTATGGGATAGCCTGAAGGTCAAAAATTCCTCTTTCCACGCCACTGTCTTGCCAACTACTACCTAAAACGTTAATTCATTGTCACGGCGCCCCAATACAGGCGCTGTTCCCTGTGCAAACATAAACAAGCAATATGTGCCGAATTCGACACCGTCTACTTGTCTCGGAAAGACAAAATCAACTGCCTTGGCTGTGCGCATCCGATTTCGCGATCCGGAGGCAACGCCCACACAGCTACGTGAGGAATAGGTTTCAGGACGTGTTGCGTTTCCGACACAGGCTCTTCAAAGCCATCCCCTTGTCGAGTCCTTAAAATAGAGGAGAAACTATCCAAGGCCGCATTGCAGCAAGTCGTAGCATAACGCTCCGAAAATGATTCACATATTTACAGGGTGTTTCAAAAATGACCGGTATATTTGAAACGGCAATAAAAACTAAACGAGCAGCGATAGAACTACACCGTTTGTTGCAATATGCTTGGGACAACAGTACATTTTCATGCGGACAAACTTTCGAAATTACAGTAGTTACAATTTTCAACAACAGATGGCGCTGCAAGTGATGTGAAAGATATAGAAGACAATGCAGTCTGTGGATGCGCCATTCTGTACGTCGTCTTTCTGCTGTAAGCGTGTGCTGTTCACAACGTGCAAGTGTGCTGTAGACTACATGGTTTATTCCTTAAAACAGAGGATTTTTCTGGTGTTGGAATTCCACCACCTAGAACACAGTGTTGTTGCAACAAGACGAAGTTTTCAACGGAGGTTTAATGTAACTAAAGGACCGAAAAGCGATACAATAAAGGATCTGTTTGAAAAATTTCAACGGACTGGGAACGTGACGGATGAACATGCTGGAAAGGTAGGGCGACCGCGTACGGCAACCACAGAGGGCAACGCGCAGCTAGTGCAGCAGGTGATCCAACAGCGGCCTCGGGTTTCCGTTCGCCGTGTTGCAGCTGCGGTCCAAATGACGCCAACGTCCACGTATCGTCTCATGCGCCAGAGTTTACACCTCTATCCATACAAAATTCAAACGCGGCAACCCCTCAGCGCCGCTACCATTGCTGCACGAGAGACATTCGCTAACGATATAGTGCACAGGATTGATGACGGCGATATGCATGTGGGCAGCATTTGGTTTACTGACGAAGCTTATTTTTACCTGGACGGCTTCGTCAATAAACAGAACTGGCGCATATGGGGAACCTAAAAGCCCCATGTTGGAGTCCCATCGTCCCTGCATCCTCAAAAAGTACTGGTCTGGGCCGCCATTTCTTCCAAAGGAATCGTTGGCCCATTTTTCAGATTCGAAACGATTACTGCATCACGCTATCTGGACATTCTTCGTGAATTTGTGGCGCTACAAACTGCCTTAGACGACACTGCGAACACCTCGTGGTTTATGCAAGATGGTGCCCGGCCACATCGCACGGCCGACGTCTTTAATTACCTGAATGAATATTTCGATAATCGTGTGATTGCTTTGGGCTATCCGAAACATACAGGAGGCGGCGTGGATTGGCCTCCCTATTCGCCAGACATGAACCCCTGTGACTTCTTTCTGTGGAATTATCCTAACGGAACGGAAATCGGTAGAGGCCATTTACATCCACAGAGAAATAAATGATTACAGTGTCAGAAAAATTGAATGATTTGTTCAAGGGCCAAAGCTTCACGAACTGTGCAGTCAATAATGCATTGGCCCACCTCAGTAGAAGGGAGAGCCGACATAGATTCAGTCTACATTGTTGCCAAATTTATTCATAATGATATTGCTAGATGTGGCATCATCGCACCGTTGATGATAGCAGATACTGTCATGGTGTTCCTCCCTCCCCCCTCTTCCTCTACTCCTAATCTGTCCCCTTGCCCCTACCCTTCCCCGCTAGTTACTGATTACACTATAGCAGCTACACAGAGGATTATTACAAGTGTCTCCTTCCTATAAAAGCCCATTGCAAATCAGTAACTGATGTAGTGGTATCATGAAAGGGTGGCTGAAGTATCCCCACTACAAGCACTTTGTTGTAAGCGACTGTTCCTGTGAAAGCATAGAAGACCAGAACGAGAAACCCCTTCCTGATAATACACTGGCAATTACTGGGGGTCTATCCAATTGGGGCTAGACAAATGTTCACATGTCGCTGCTAACACAGTAGATGGAGTTCGTTTTGAGCATATATGTATTTTCAAAAACGCTGTATCAGACTAAATACCCACTATTTCAGGAGACATTGGAAGATATTCGATGGTGTGACTTACACAGCATTCGTAAAGATATGAACTGAGGGTTATCTTCCCTTCACCTATCTAGTTTCAGTTACTTTTCAAAGTCATCCAGCTACCCATACCTTAATCTGAAATAATGTGCGTAGATGATTATAAATCGGATTATTCGTTGGCTTTTTATTACGTAAGTGAATAAGACAAGCAAATATTCTTGTAAAACATTAACTAACTTCTAATATACATTTACACACAGAAGACAACCATTTCTTTATGTTTGTCTGGTGTATTTTTACTCACATCCTGCTTTATTTTTAACTTGTAATAGTATCTCTTTCTCCAACCCGTAGTTTGACAGGTATAAACTGCGTACACTATCTGATCAAAACTCTCAAGACATCCCCAAAACATACGTTTTTCAAATTAGTGGCATTTTGATGCTACCTACTGCCAGGTGCTCGATATCAGCGACCTCAGTAGTAATCACGCATCCTGTGAGAGCAGAATGGGGTGGTCCGCGAAACTAACGAACTTCGAACGTGCTCAGGTGATTGGTTGTTACGTGTGTCATACATCTGTAAGCGAGATTTACACATTCCTAAACATCTCTAGGACCACTGTTTGCGATGTGATAGTGAAGTGGAAACGTGAAGGGGCACGTACAGCACAAAAGCGTACAGGCCGAACTCGTCTGTTGACTGAAGGAAACCGCCGACAGTTGAAGAGGATCGTAATGTGTGATAAGCAGACATCTATCCAGACCATCACACAAAAATTACAAACTGCATCAGGACCCACTCCAAGTACTATGACAGTTATCCGGGAGGTGAGAAAAGTTGAATTTCATGGTCGAGCGGCTGCCCATAAGCCACACATCACGCCGGTAAATGCCAAACGACGCCTCGCTTGGTGTAAGGAGCATAAATATTGGAAGACTGAACCATGGGAAAACGTTGTGCGGAGTGACGAATCACACTACACAATGTGGCGAGCCAGTGGCAGGGTGTGGTGGGTATGGTGAATGCTCGGGAATCGTCATCTGCCAGCGCGTATAGTGCGAACAGTAAAATTCGGAGGCGGTGGTGTTATAGTGTGGTCGTGTTTTTCATGGAGGGTACTTGCACCCCTTGTTGTTTTGCCTGGTACTATCACGGCAGGGAGGCCTACATTGCTCCCTCCCATTGAAGAGCAATTCGGGGATGGCGATTGTATCTTTCAACACGGCCTGTGGTGGAGTGGTTTCGCGACAATAACACCCCTGTAATGGAGTGGCCTGCACAGTGGAGTGGTTACGCGACAGTAACATCCCTGTAATGGAGTGGCCCGCACAAAGTCCTGACTTGAATCCTATAGAACACATTCAGGATATTTTGGAACGCCGACTTTATGCCAGGCTTCACCGACCGACTTCAATACATCTCCTCAGTTTAGTTTAGTTTAGTAATGTCATGATCCGTAGATCATTTTCACGATAATTTTATCGATATGATGTGGAACAGGCCAGATTACAAGATATATATACACAAATGAATAGGGCTAATATTAATACTACTGAAATTTTTAGTTCTACACATGCAACTACATTTAGAGGTACATTTTTTTTACCAGTTTTGAATAGGAAAAAGTTTTCCAGACGAAATGATTTTAAATATAGATTTCAAACTTGATCTGCCACCTGCCAGACACTTTATGTTGTTGGGCAAATGATCAAAGATTTTTGTTGCTGAATAATGCACTCCTTTTTGAGCAACTGACACCTTCAATAACGGATAGTGAGGGTCATTTTTCTCTCTAGTGTTGTACGTATGAACATCACTGATCTTCGCGAATTGAGATGGATTACTTATAACGAATTTCATTAGCGAATATATGTACTCTGATAGTGCCGTTAAAATACCTAACTCCTTGAATAGGTGCCTACATAACATCCTTGGTTGAACACCACTAATTATTCTCACTGCTCTCTTTTTTGCAATGAATACTTTATGTCTAAGTAGTGAGTTACCCCAGAAAACTATTCCATAAGACATTATTGCATGGAAATATGCAAAGTACGTTAGGAGGCTGATCTATTTATAAGCAGGACTAGCGATTATACGAAGAGCTAAAGAAGCTGAACTTAATTGTTTGAGAAGTTCATTAATATGCTTCTTCCAGTTCAAGTTGTCATCAATGGGAACACTCAAAAATGTGGAGAAATCTACCCTGTTAACAGAGCCCTGTTCATAGGCCACATCAATTGTCAGTATGACTCTATTCAGTGTACAGAACTGGATATAGTGAATTTTTTGAAAATTAAGGAAGAGTCCATTTTCTGAGAACCATTTAATAATTCTTTGAAAGACATCCTTAATAATATTTTCTACTGATTTTTCTGGAATAGGATTTATTATAACACACGTGTCATCTTTAATAAGTACTAGTTCTGCGTGCTGAACTTTAAGTGAGAGTTCATTCACATGAAAAAGGAATAACAGAGGAGCCAAAATGGAACCATGTGGGACTCCCTTGGTGATACCTCCCCATTCACTAAATTTTACTAGCCTCCCAACATTATTTGAGTTAATCAGCTTAACTTTTCGCTTTCTCTTCGTTAAGTATGATTAAAACCAGCTGTATGTGTAGCCTTCAGTTCCATAAAACATGAGTTTTTGTAAGAGTGGAACATGATCCACACAGTCAAATGCCTTGGAAAGATTACAAAAAATTCCAACTGGCGATAATTTGCTATTTAGGGCTTGTACTATTTGATGGGTAAATATGTTGATAGCATTCTCAGTAACCCTTCTGGGATCCTACTGTGACATGTTGAGTAAATTATTTTCACTTAAATATAAGACTACTCTTGAATACATAACTTTTTCGAATATTTTAGAAAATGAAGTCAGCAGTGATATGGGTCTATAATTATTTAAGTCCTCTCGTCCCCATTCTTAGGAAGAGGTTTGACAATTGCGTATTTCAATCTGTTTGGAAAAGTTCCCTATGCCAGTGAAGCATTACATATATCACTAAAGACCACACTTATTAAATTAGAACAACACTTCAAAATTCTGTTAGAGACTCCATCAACACAAATTTCCTGTGCCAGCGAAGCATTACGTATATCACTAAGGACTCCACTTATTAAATTTGCACAACACATCAGAATTCTGTTAGAGACTCTATCAACACCAAATGAGCTCTTGTTTTTCATTCTATTTATAATTCCCTTAATTTCAGTGATGCATGTTGGTGTTTTAGCTAAAGGCCTAAAGTCCTGCGGTATGACATTTTCAACATATTTTTCTGCTTCTTCAACTAAGCCCTTTAATCCTATTTTTGCTGCTACGTTCATAAAGTGATTCTTAAAACTACTTGCAACTTGTCAATTATCACTTACAACATCATCATTTTGCTTTATTGCTACGGTATTATGTGCACTGTCAGGCTGCCCCATCTCCCGTTTGACAATATTCCATATAGTTTTAGTCTTACTATCCGCATCAGTAATTTCTGTCAGAATACATAAGCTTCTCGACTTCTTAATAACTTTCCTTAAAATATTACAGTATCTTTCGTAGTAAGCAAGACTTACTCTGGTCTATACATATATTTCCCTCTTTCTCTTATTCGATATCTTAATTCCCTTAGTAATCCATGGCTTACTTGACTTTGTAATGGCTTTTTTGGGTAACGTTTTAGAAAAGATACTCTCAAATTGTGAGACTAATTTATGGTGGAATAAAATGAATTTCGCAACAGCATAATTTTCTGTGTATACTTCACCCCATTCTACCTCTTCTAGGCTGCTCTTAGAACTCTGTATCCTGTTCGCATCAATAACTCTCCCTGCCTTGTATGAACCTGTGTACAGCACCTCAGTGCAGCACTCCGTGAGCACTCCGTCAAGAATGGGCTGCCATTCCCCAAGAAACCTTCCAGCACCTGATTGAACATATGGCTGCGAGAATGAAAGCTGAAATCAAGGCTAAGGGTGTGCCAACACCATACTGAATTCCAGCATTACAGATGGAGAGCGGCACGAACTTGTAAGTCATTTTCAGCCAGGTGTCCGGATACTTTTGATCACATAGTGTATATTCTCAGTTTAAAGTACATATCTAAGTTTTTCTTATGAACTATTTCCTTTATGGCTTTATAAATTAGCTCTGCTGCTTCCAGCAGTTCTTCTAGGTGAGAGCATTCAGTGACTTCAATCTTGCCTTTTATTTCTTGCATAAAATTGTTGTTATAACACTGCTGATATTCCTGAGTTTACGCTACTGACTGCCTCATACTGTTCATATTATAATTTCTGTAAAGAAATTTATGTTCGTTTTCAAAGCTCAAAATCGACAGAATAACAACGTTTAATGACCACTCATTTGCAAATGTTTTAAATATAAGGCACTACACACAATTCCACATGAATGTGCAGCAGAATTGCTGGTAGCGTACATGCAGGAAGTGATACAAAGCTATAATTATGCAAGAAGTAAGACGGAAGCTCAAAATCACCAAATTCTCTCACCTAGAAGAACTGCTGAAAGGAGCAGAGCCAATTCTAAAAGCTGTAAAAGTGATAGTTTACAGAAGAAAACTTACATATGTACTGGAATTTGAGAACATAACTTCCTTTCTTCCTTTTATCGGTCAAATTACTGGCTAGAAAAGAATCCAATATCGATTTAATTTATAAGATCACCTCCTCTCCTACACATCCACCAAAAACAAATAAATAGCTGTTTTCTGCATGTAAGTGTATATACAGACAATAATATAGACTCTCGTACATGAATATATATATATATATATATATATATATATATATATATATATATATATATATATCCTTTTTATACTACCAAAATATCCTATTTACAATATTTACATGTATGGGAGGTGGGCAGTAGGATGATCTTGAAAATTAGTTGAAACTAGGTGGCTGAAGGGAAGGGAACACTCATTTAGTACCTATACGAATAGGAGTGGTAGAATGGGAAAGCTGTTACCTCCTCATCCACTAAATCAGTACTCTCTCCTTGAAGTACCACTGGAATGTTCTTTGGTTCAATGGATGGTGCTTACGTTGGACTCCAGTACAGACCAACACCACGCTTGTTGGGACCCCTGATGCACATCTGCGAGTTGGGGACATGCTGGGTATCTTCATCGGTGAGTGACACAGAGAATAGCAGATCCTTGTTCTGCTCCAGCATACTGACCAATTCTGGTACATGATCCCGTGTACTGGAGGTCACCACTGTTGCAGGTCCATACAGGTTGGAGGACGCCTCCGTTGCTGAACAAATAAGCAGGAGAACCGTTACATATAATAATAATTACAAGCACAGACAGGCATCTTATATTATCAAGCAGAGGGCATGTACTCTTCTGCTCCTTCGTATTCTGCATGGAGATGCTGCAAAATCTCAGCTCCTACTGCTATTTGTACTTCATGGCCCTTCCACTGACTGAGACTGGTGAGCTACTTTCCCCGCCTTATATCCCCAGTGTCATGATTATGACCGAGTGCAGTACTGCCATTAGTTCCTGTCAATTTGCAAGGAGAAAATCCATAACATTAAAAGTTTAAGTGCTCTCTGGTGGTTTTCAGTCTGGGGCTGTAGAAGAGGACACTTTTCACCTCTTAGACATATTAACTAGCCATTTCAAAAAAGGTAGACAATTTCAGCAAAGCAACCATCTATATAAGTTGGGAAAGGCATCTTCAAGCCATCCCACCTTATTACTACACTCCTGGAAATTGAAATAAGAACACCATGAATTCATTGTCCCAGGAAGGGGAAACTTTATTGACACATTCCTGGGGTCCGATACATCACATGATCACACTGACAGAACCACAGGCACATAGACACAGGCAACAGAGCATGCACAATGTCGGCACTAGTACAGTGTATATCCACCTTTCGCAGCAATGCAGGCTGCTATTCTCCCATGGAGACGATCGCAGAGATGCTGGATGTAGTCCTGTGGAACGGCTTGCCATGCCATTTCCACCTGGCGCCTCAGTTGGACCAGCGTTCGTGCTGGACGTGCAGACCACGTGAGACGACGCTTCATCCAGTCCCAAACATGCTCAATGGGGGACAGATCCGGAGATCTTGCTGGCCAGGGTAGTTGACTTACACCTTCTAGAGCACGTTGGGTGGCACGGGATACATGCGGACGTGCATTGTCCTGTTGGAACAGCAAGTTCCCTTGCCGGTCTAGGAATGGTAGAACGATGGGTTCGATGACGGTTTGGATGTACCGTGTACTATTCAGTGTCCCCTCGACGATCACCAGTGGTGTACGGCCAGTGTAGGAGATCGCTCCCCACACCATGATGCCGGGTGTTGGCCCTGTGTGCCTCGGTCGTATGCAGTCCTGATTGTGGCGCTCACCTGCACGGCGCCAAACACGCATACGACCATCATTGGCACCAAGGCAGAAGCGACTCTCATCGCTGAAGACGACACGTCTCCATTCGTCCCTCCATTCACGCCTGTCGCGACACCACTGGAGGCGGGCTGCACGATGTTGGGGCGTGAGCGGAAGACGGCCTAACGGTGTGCGGGACCGTAGCCCAGCTTCATGGAGACGGTTGCGAATGGTCCTCGCCGATACCCCAGGAGCAACAGTGTCCCTAATTTGCTGGGAAGTGGCGGTGCGGTCCCCTACGGCACTGCGTAGGATCCTACAGTCTTGGCGTGCATCCGTGCGTCGCTGCGGTCCGGTCCCAGGTCGACGGGCACGTGCACCTTCCGCCGACCACTGGCGACAACATCGATGTACTGTGGAGACCTCACGCCCCACGTGTTGAGCAATTCGGCGGTACGTCCACCCGGCCTCCCGCATGCCCACTATACGCCCTCGCTCAAAGTCCGTCAGCTGCACATACGGTTCACGTCCACGCTGTCACGGCATGCTACCAGTGTTAAAGACTGCGATGGAGCTCCGTATGCCACGGCAAACTGGCCGACACTGATGGCGGCGGTGCACAAATGCTGCGCAGCTAGCGCCATTCGACGGCCAACACCGCGGTTCCTGGTGCGTCCGCTGTGCCGTGCGTGTGATCATTGCTTGTACAGCCCTCTCGCAGTGTCCGGAGCAAGTATGGTGGGTCTGACACACCGGTGTCAATGTGTTCTTTTTTCCATTTCCAGGAGTGTATTATTTCCTGAAAAGTGTTCTTCTTGTGCTCCTTCATTACCATTTGTTTCAAATCCTCATGCAGGAAGCCATGAACGCACTCCTCAGCTGCATGCTTACAGTTAATACCATTATTAAAATCCTCTCTGTGTTTGACACCAACACCTCAACACTGTACACACTGTACACACAGACAGCTGCTTTCATTGAGGGTGAGCTATTCTCAACAATTTCTGGCTATATTTGAAAATTGTTCCAACAAGATAGCATCTGCACATCACAAAGACAAATGATGGAATAAAGAGATCCTTCCACACCAACAGCTCAGAATGGACTGAGCTTTTTCCATCAATTCCCAGCTAGGAAGGGGAGTGGGTAGAAGATGGCTAAAGGAAAGGGGAGGGGAAGAGGTGGGAGTCGGGTTGAACACTGGGGGGGGGGGGAGAGAAGCGAGGGGAGTAGGTCATGTCATCAATGTGATGTTGCCACGTCTACCGACGCCATCTTGAATAAAACTGTCAACTATACAGACGAGACCCATGTCGACTCTCTCTCCCTTTACTCATCTCTGGCCATTATGCAAGCAGTTATTCGGTTTGGCATCGATAGAGCTACTGTATGTGCTACTGAGGAATATCGTTCCAAATTCCGTCCAACTGGCCCGCTAGATCGTGAAAATGCTGAGCTGCTTGAAGGGCCCTACCCTTAAAACTCCATATGTTCTCATTTGGAGAGAGTTCGTTACCTTGATGGCCAAGACAGGGTTGGAAAACATAAAAACAAGCAGTAGAAATTCTCCCCGTATGTGGGTGGATATTATCTTGCCGAATTGTAGGCACATGATGGTTTGCCATAAAGAACAACAAAACGGGGCACAGAATATCGTCGATTTATTGATGTGGTGTGAGGATGCCGTGGGTGACAATCAAAGGAGTCATTCTAAGAAAAGTTCGTATGGCGGAAGACAGCTAGGTTGACAACCCACTGCTGTCCAAAGTGTCTCCAAACACGCCTTAGCTGGTCATCGGGGCTCAACTTGAATTGGGACTCACCAATGAAGACAATTTTATTCAAGTGAATGAGATTCCAAGCCGCAGATGTTTCTCTAGAGAACATCCAGCAACTATATCAACCAATCCGAATTCGAATAATGGCTTCCATAAGTGCCAGAAGTGGACCAACGCATTATTGTGAAGTTTTTTTCTCTCAGTTAAATCATCCAGTTATTCTGAAATTGTAATAATAGGTTTGTCTGTTCATGTGTGTCATATCCATCGATTTCCGTCCCATTTGGAAAATTCCTTCATGGTGTGTCATTTTTTTTTATTTTCCTTACTCACCAGTTTCTGACTGGGCTGATGCGGCCCAGCACGAATTTCTATCTTGTGGCAACCTCTTCATCATAAAGTATCACATCCTACACACTCAGCTCTTTGCTGTAAGTAATCCTGTCTCTCTCTTCCTCCACAGTTTTTACCCTCTACAGGTCCCTCTAGTACAAAGGAAGGTACTCCATGAAGTCTTAACAGATGCTCTATCATCATGTACCTTCTTCTTGTCAGTGTTCTCCATATATTCCTTCCCTCAGCGATTCTGCTTCCCCATTCCTTACGTTACCAGTCAATCTAGTTTTCAACGTTAGTCCGTACCAAAACATCTTAAAATCGGTTTTCCCACGGACCATGTTTCACTAGCACACAGTGCTGTGCTCCAAAAGTGCATTCTCAGAAACATCTCCCTGAAATCCCTCTTGGTTCTTGTACATATTGTCACTACCCGTTTTTCCCTACAGCGTGCCCCATTTTTCTCAGAGTTTCGATCTTCTTCCATCATTTTACGTTGTCGTAGGCTTTTTTCTGGTCGACAATTCCTATGAACGCATCTTGATTTTTGTTTGGTCTTTCATCACCGACCACAGCCTCATAATTGCCTCTCGGGTGCCTTAATCTTTCCTAAAGCCGAATAGTTATCTAACACATCCTCAATTTTCTTTTCCAGTCTTCTGTGTGTTATTCTTGTCAACAATCCGAATGCATCGGCTGTGAAGCTGATTGCGGAATAATTTTCGTACCTTTACCAAGGAAATTTGACAAACTGCCGTACGTAGTTGAGAAGTTATTTTATTTTTCATTGTCTTGATATCGTGAATTCGTTGTTCGAGTGCTTCGAAGACTTGACAACAATATCGATACATCTGAAAAAGCAATGCATGAAGTGCACATGGCTACCTGAAGATGGAATACTGAAACGCCGGAAGTGGTAGACAAAATAAAATAAGTCCTCGAGTACGTGCGGTCGTTTGGCGATCTTTCAAGATGAATATTTGACCAGCCGCTGTCCCAGGTCCACAATGGGTCAACGGAAATTTTTTTTGGAAATTTGTGGTAAGGTCTTATGGGACCAAACTGCAGAGGTCATCGGTCCCTAAGCATACACACTACTTAACTTAAAACTAACTTACGTTACGGACAACACACACACACACCCATGCCAGAGGGAGGACTCGAACGTACGACTGGAAGGAGCCGCATGGCCCGTGACAAGACTCCTTAGACTGCGCGGCTACGGCTACCCCGCTCGGCGGTCAACGGAAATTCTCACACTCTTTGTCTCCTTTAATCTTCGTAATTGTGTGTATGGTGTTCCTCAGAAACTCACATAGTATAACGCCAGACTCGTACATTCTACGCAGCAAGGTGAATAGTCGTTTTGTGGCCCCGGTTTTAGAAATTCTGGTGGGATGTTACTTATTTGTCCTGCTTTATTCGATCATAAGTATTCTAAAGCTCTTTTAAATTCTGATTCTAATACTGGACATTCTATTTGTTCTGTATCGGCTCTGTTTCTTCTTCTATTACGTCATCAAAAATGTCTATTCCTTCATAGAGGCCTTCTACATACTTTTGCCACCTATCCACTCTCTACTCTGCATTTAACAGTGGAATTACCATTCGCTCTTAATGATACCACCCTTGTTTTTAATTTCACCGAAGGTTGTTTTCATTTTTCTTTGCACTGAGTCAGTCCTTCCGACCATTATTTCGATTTCGATTTCTTCACATTTTTATTACAACCATTTGCTCTTAGCTTTTATGCACTTCGTTTTTACTGCACTCCTAAGTTACTTATATTACTATATTCCTGAATTTCCCTGAACTTTTTTGTATTTCCTTCTTTCGTCGATCAACCGAAGCATTTCTTCTGTGGTTTCCTGGTCTCTCCGCACATACCTTCTTTGTACCTACTTCTGTGATTGTCCTTTTTAGAGTTGCTCATCCATCTTCAGCCGAACTGCTTAACGAGCTATTCCTTGTCGCAGTATCTATAACCTCCGAGAACATTCTTTAGTATTTTTGTACCCCACTTCTTTGCTCGTCCATTCTTCCGGACTAGCTTCTTAAGCTGCAGCCAACTGCTGTTTGGTAGGCCTCTGAATCCATTATTTGGTTTCGAGATGTCAGCCATCATGTAATCTAAAATCTTCCCCATATCTCCCGGCCTTTTCCAGGTATACCTCCATCGCTTTTGATTCTTAAGCAGAGTACTTGCCTGTTACTAGCTAAAATTTATTTCATAACTCTACTATATCTCCTCTCTCGTCCCAACTACCAAGCCCATACTTTTCTATACCCCATTCTGCTATTCCTTTCCCACAACTACATTCCTATCCTTCGTGACTATTAGATTTTCATCTCCATCTGTGTACTGAATTACTCGCTCAATATCCTGATGTACTTTCTCTGTGTCTCCATCTTCCGCTTGCAGCGTCGCCACTTTTACGTTAACTATCGTTTTCTGTGTTGGTTTGCTGCCGATTCTGATGAGAACAGTAGCTCTTCCTGTTCATAACTAATTCTATTCCCGCTGTATCATTTTCTGCAGCTGCTAATATTATCCCATACTCATCTCATCAGAAATCCTTGTCATATATCCATTTCACTTCACTGACCCACACTAAATCTAGATTGAGCCTTAGGATTTCCTGTATCAGATTTTCTAGCTTCCCTATCACGTTCAAACATGTGCCATTGCATACTCAGACTTGTAGAACGTAATGATTTTGTTGGTTATTCAATCTTTTTCTTATGGTCACATCCTTCTTGGCAGTTCCCTCCCGGAGATCCTAATGGGGAAGTAGTCCAGAATCGTTTGTCAATAGAGAGAACATTATCAGACTTTTTCAGTTACAATCCACATGTCCTGTGGATGCACAGTATGTGTCTTTCCTTTTCTTCCTGCATCCTCATGTCATCGATCATTGCTGATGCTTCTGCCGTTAGGAGCAGCTTCCTACCCCGAGGGCAAGAATCTCTGTCCGCCCCTCCACTGCCTTTGACAAGGCCATTGGATAAATGAAGGTGACTTCTTATACTCGAAGTCTTTGGCCGCCCCTGTTAATCAAATTTGTTCAACATTTAAGCGGTGGTGGCTTTCGATCCCGGGACCGCCAAAATTTGATCAATAATCAAAGATGTTACCCCTAGACCATGGGTGGTGCCTTGTTTTTGGCCCAGAGTGTACATACGATGAGAAAGAAGCGACCTAAGGTGGTGTTTGTGAGCGCAGGCGTTCGGGAGTGGCAGAGCGTGCGTGTGAGCGGCTAATGGCGCCTGCTAACCGTGAGAAGCGACTTTGCCTTTCCGCAGCCTTCCAAAGAAAGCCCATATTTCCCGTTGTGGCCTCCGACAATAACCCCCATCTAGATGCGAGTTAAAAACGCATTCCTAGACTAGATATTTTTCCCATTCGATGCCTCTGTTGAGAGAATAAATTACAGTACTGTGACAAAAAAGGAGACGAGAGAGGGGTAACAACACTGCATTTGAATAGTTATCTCTGTTACTTCATGAGTATTATTTTCGTTTCTGTGGCCAGAGTGGTATGTGGGTGTCAACAGATCGCAAGCGGCTGGATGTCGGGCAATGAGACCACTCTCACGCAATCGTCGTGCCACTGTGAACCGTGGGATTGTACGCTGTGGAGTCCGGTTAAATTTAGGTGCATTTGCACCCACTGTTTGACTTTGGTGTCTTTGTGCCTGCAGCACAACGTAGCGGTCATCTGCTGCTGTAATTTACAGTGGTCGACCATCTTGTGTCCTACAGGCAGCAGAGACTATGGTTCAGAACACTATCCATTCTCGTGAAACAATGCTGTGCGCAGTACCAAGCTCCTGCGCCACACTCGTTATCCTTCGTCCTCATTCCAGTTTCCCGATGATTCTTCCTCGTCTGAAGTCATCAAAATGTTGTCTCCGGGCCATGTTTTAACGAAGAGGACCACTACAGTGAACCGCAACTGCTCACACCGAGCGAGGTGGCGCAGTATTTAGCACATTCGACTCGCATTCGGTGAGGGTAACGGTTCAAACCCGCGTGCGGCCATTCTGATTTAGGTTTCCTGAGATTTTCCTAAATCGTTTCAGGTAAATGCCGGGATGGTTCCGTTGAAAGGGCACGGCCGACTTCCTTTCCTGATCCCATGGGACTGACGCTCTCGCTGTGTGGTCTCCCCACCCCACCCCATCCCCACCCCGCCCCCCAAATCAACCAAACAACCACCAAACTACTCGCTGATTGACACACATTGCCTTTTCCCGTTCCTTCACCTGGCTGGTGCTGGGGGACCATCCCCATTTAGCGCTATAATCACTCTGGCCGCTCAATATGAGACGTCCAATGTTCTGTGCAAGACCGGAACAACTATAGGAACGTGCTCCTACACTTCAAGTGATTCCCACATAGCACATAATATGTATGTTACTTTGTTATTCAGTTAGTAAGGTATTCAGAGCAGCTCAGTCCCCTCTTTTGCATACAATTCTTCCATAGTCTTTTTCTTCACTACTGCCATTTATTCCTATCGAAACTTACGCTTATTGGTAGACTGTATTGATTCTTACATTTCCATTTACATTTCCTCCCCCCCATGAAGCATGGACCTTGCCGTTGGTGGGGAGGCTTGCGTGCCTCAGCGATACAGATAGCTGTACCGTAGGTACAACCACAACGGAGGGGTATCTGTTGAGAGGCCAGACAAACGTGTGGTTGCTGAAGAGGGGCGGCAGCCTTTTCAGTAGTGGCAAGGGCAACAGTCTGGATGATTGACTGATCTGGCCTTGTAACAATAACCAAAACGGCCTTGCTGTGCTGGTACTGCGAACGGCTGAAAGCAAGGGGGAAACTACAGCCGTAATTTTTCCCGAGGGCGTGCAGCTTTACTGTATGATTAAATGATGATGGCGTACTCTTGGGTAAAATATTCCGGAGGTAAAATAGTCCCCCATTCGGATCTCCGGGCGGGGACTACTCAAGAGGATGTTGTTATCAGGAGAAAGAAAACTGGCGTTCTACGGATCGGAGCGTGGAATGTCAGATCCCTTAATCGGGCAGGTAGGTTAGAAAATTTAAAAAGGGAAATGGATAGGTTAAAGTTAGATATAGTGGGAATTAGTGAAGTTCGGTGGCAGGAGGAACAAGACTTCTGGTCAGGTGACTACAGGGTTATAAACACAAAGTCAAATAGGGGGAATGCAGGAGTAGGTTTAATAATGAATAGGAAAATAGGAACGCGGGTAAGCTACTACAAACAGCATAGTGAACGCATTATTGTGGCCAAGATAGATACGAAGCCCACACCTACTACAGTAGTACAAGTTTATATGCCAACTAGCTCTGCAGATGACGAAGAAATTGAAGAAATGTATGATGAAATAAAAGAAATTATTCAGATAGTGAAGGGAGACGAAAATTTGATAGTCATGGGTGACTGGAATTCGAGTGTAGGAAAAGGGAGAGAAGGAAACGTAGTAGGTGAATACGGATTGGGGCTAAGAAATGAAAGAGGAAGCCGCCTGGTAGAATTTTGCACAGAGCACAACTTAATCATAGCTAACACTTGGTTTAAGAATCATGATAGAAGGTTGTATACATGGAAGAACCCTGGAGGTACTAAAAGGTATCAGATAGATTATATAATGGTAAGACAGAGATTTAGGAACCAGGTTTTAAATTGTAAGACATTTCCAGGGGCGGATGTGGACTCTGACCACAATCTATTGGTTATGACCTGTAGATTAAAACTGAAGAAACTGCAAAAAGGTGGGAATTTAAGGAGATGGGACCTGGATAAACTGAAAGAACCAGAGGTTGTACAGAGTTTGAGGGAGAGCATAAGGGAACAATTGACAGGAATGGGGGAAAGAAATACAGTAGAAGAAGAATGGGAGGCTTTGAGGGATGAAGTAGTGAAGGCAGCAGAGGATCAAGTAGGTAAAAATACGAGGGCTAGTAGAAATCCTTGGGTAACAGAAGAAATACTGAATTTAATTGATGAAAGGAGAAAATATAAAAATGCAGTAAATGAAGCAGGCAAAAAGGAATACAAACGTCTCAAAAATGAGATCAACAGGAAGTGCAAAATTGCTGAACAGGGATGGCTAGAGGACAAATGTAAGGATGTAGAGGCTTATCTCACTAGGGGTAAGATAGATACTGCCTACAGGAAAATTAAAGAGATCTTCGGAGATAAGAGAACCACTTGTATGAACATCAAGAGCTCAGATGGAAACCCAGTTCTAAGCATAGAAGGGAAAGCCGAAAGGTGGAAGGAATATATAGAGGGTCTATACAAGGGCGATGTACTTGAGGACAATATTATGGAAATGGAAGAGGATGTAGATGAAGATGAAATGGGAGATACGACACTGCGTGAAGAGTTTGATAGAGCACTGAAAGACCTGAGTCGAAACAAGGCCCCCGGAGTAGACAACATTCCATTGGAACTAATGACGGCCTTGGGAGAGCCAGTCCTGACAAAACTCTACCATCTGGTGAGCACGATGTATGAGACAGGTGAAATACCCTCAGACTTCAAGAAGAATATAATAATTCCAATCCCAAAGAAAGCAGGTGTTGACAGATGTGAGAATTACCGAACAATCAGTTTAATAAGCCACAGCTGCAAAATACTAACACGAATTCTTTACAGACGAATGGAAAAACTAGTAGAAGCCGACCTCGGGGAAGATCAGTTTGGATTCCGTAGAAATACTGGAACACGTGAGGCAATACTGACCTTACGACTTATCTTAGAAGAAAGATTAAGGAAAGGCAAACCTACGTTTCTATCATTTGTAGACTTAGAGAAAGCTTTTGACAATGTTGACTGGAATACTCTCTTTCAAATTCTAAAGGTGGCAGGGGTAAAATACAGGGAGCGAAAGGCTATTTACAATTTGTACAGAAACCAGATGGCAGTTATAAGAGTCGAGGGACATGAAAGGGAAGCAGTGGTTGGGAAGGGAGTAAGACAGGGTTGTAGCCTCTCCCCGATGTTATTCAATCTGTATATTGAGCAAGCAGTAAAGGAAACAAAAGAAAAAATCGGAGTAGGTATTCAAATCCATGGAGAAGAAATAAAAACTTTGAGGTTCGCCGATGATATTGTAATTCTGTCAGAGACAGCAAAGGACTTGGAAGAGCAGTTGAACGGAATGGATGGTGTCTTGAAGGGAGGATATAAGATGAACATCAACAAAAGCAAAACGAGGATAATGGAATGTAGTCGAATTAAGTCGGGTGATGTTAAGGGTATTAAATTAGGAAATGAGACACTTAAAGTAGTAAAGGAGTTTTGCTATTTGGGGAGCAAAATAACTGATGATGGTCGAAGTATAGAGGATATAAAATGTAGACTGGCAATGGCAAGGAAAGCGTTTCTGAAGAAGAGAAATTCGTTAACATCGAGTATAGATTTAAGTGTCAGGAAGTCATTTCTGAAAGTATTTGTATGGAGTGTAACCATGTATGGAAGTAAAACATGGACGATAAATAGTTTGGACAAGAAGAGAATAGAAGCTTTTGAAATGTGGTGCTACAGAAGAATGCTGAAGATTAGATGGGTAGATCACATAACTAATGAGGAGGTACTGAATAGGATTGGGGAGAAGAGGAGTTTGTGGCACAACTTGACCAGAAGAAGGGATCGGTTGGTAGGACATGTTCTGAGGCATCAAGGGATCACCAGTTTAGTATTGGAGGGCAGCGTGGAGGGTAAAAATCGTAGGGGGAGACCAAGAGATGAATACACTAAGCAGCTTCAGAAGGATGTAGGTTGCAGTAGGTACTGGGAGATGAAGAAGCTTGCACAGGATAGAGTAGCATGGAAAGCTGCATCAAACCAGTCTCAGGACTGAAGACCACAACAACAACAACAACATTTCCATGACAGATATGTAGCTGACATCAAGCTCCATAGTATTGTTACTGGTAATTGTGGTTCATATCTTCAAATTCACTCATATCATAGTTACAGTAGAGACCACACGGTAACAGAATCACAACGAAAAATTTTTACCTTGGTCTGACAAAACTGTTTTTTATATTAAAATTATTACAATCCCTCATCAAAACTAAACCAAACAAGTTGAATTTCTTGTGCTTGGAAACGCGCAGTAACGTATTTCCGATACCTACATACCGTTGTTGTAGAAATGAACATTGTTAGGATTGAAGCTGCAGTTTCAGTATACAGTTAAAATCTAAGCGGGAGATTTATAGTTTGTGAAGTGCAGTAATCTCTGCCATAAATTTTGAAAGGTTACTGGAACATGAAATCAAAAACAACTAGTACCAAATGTTATAGATTTTATTTGGAAGTCCGGCTGCTGGTGGCCGAGCGGTTCTAGGCGCTTCAGTCTGCAACCGCGCGACCACTACGGTCTCAGGTTCGAATCCTGCCTCGGGCATGGATGTGTGTGATGTTCTTAGGTTAGTTAGGTTTAAGTAGTTCTAAGTTCTAGGGGACAAATGACCGGAAATATTAAGTCTCATAGTGCTCAGAGCCATTTGAACCATTTTTATTTGGATGGAAAATTTTTCTTGTTGGTCTGCATGGAAGATACTCGAAAATGTGAAGAATTAATGGCTAGAAACTCTAGTGTACATGAATTAAAGCTTCTAGCAGTTACCAGGTTGGTCGGGTGTTTTGCTAAGATACGTAGTTTAGGAGGCTGGGCCTATATTTAAGAGAGTCTCATCGGTATTTAAAACACCCCATGATTAAGGACCATTCCTTACCGAATGTTTCTTGCATGTAAAGCGGGCTTCTGTTCATATTTTGCAAGAGATCTTATTCTGGCAAAAAATTAAGGGAATAAAAAATCTTTTCACTGACTGAGACACACTGCAGGACGGCATAATTCACTGTGCGAATTACACACTTCCAGTCGAATTGTGACATCTGACATCTAAATCAAATATCTGGGCGGCGATTTGAAACCCGGTCGCCCCGAATAGAAGTCCTGTATCCTAACCGACGCATTACCTCATGCAGTCTTCACTGAGAAGAAAAGAGAAAAAAATTAGAAAGCATCACGATGAGAAAGTCGGTTATTCACTATGCAGTTACGGAATGCGATAAACACAGGCGGTAGTGCGACTTTGAGGTGCGGCTTCCTGCCAAGATTAGCTCAACCATTTGCTTAGAAAGATTTAAAATTACTACGAGTTAATAACTGCCGCGGTTTAACTTCTCAGGTCTTAAAGAGAAACCGTTCTTGGTGAACAATTTTAGATAAATTTCCGTATCGTGTGACTTATAGTGTCTCATAACCAATATGGTCCACGTTATCACATACGTTGCTATGACGGTACATAAACACTATCCGTAACATTTTGCGTTTTGCCTCAGGTAGCTTTCAAATAGAAAACACGTTTTCCATTGCTTTTAGTCTACCACTTTTGTACTGCCACGTGGAAAGCAAAAATGTTTATAGGTAATTAATGTTCCTAAAATGGTTCGACGGCTCTGAACACTATAGGACTTAACATCTGAGGTCATCAGTCCCCTAGACGTAGAACTACTGAAACCTGACTAACCTAAGGACAGCACACACCCCCATGCCCGATGCAGGATTCGAACCTGCGACTGTAGTAGCAGCGCGGTTCCGAACTGAAGTGCCTAGAGCCTCTCGGCCACAGCGGCTGGCTAATGTTCCTCATGATGTGCTTGCTGTAATGAATATTCTCATTTGGATTACGATATACTGCAGTCACTGAATATGACCTCACAGTAACGATTTACCACATTAAAAGTCGTTAATGTTCAGTTGATACGCCCACGCTGCATTTACCTCTCTGCAAGAAAATAATTGATGAAAACACACTGTATTTCGTATTCTCGAGACGTTGTTAATACCCAGTTACAGCAAAACGTAGCAACTTACAATATTTACAATACTTTCTCGGAATAATATCTGTGTCAATGAACTGTTTGCAAAAAGTATTACGATGCAGGACTCAGAGTCTTTATTATGAAACAGCGCATATTGATCATGGTTTTAAAAGTTTACTAAAGCTATAGAAGTATTCGTTTATTTATTTCAGTTGACGAGTATCGTTTGTTTATGTTACGTAACCGAGGCGGGACTGATCATGGGAACACGTGAATAAATTAGCTACGAATTGCAGCAGTATTACTTGATAATTC
The DNA here is from genome assembly GCF_023864275.1 of Schistocerca cancellata. Taxonomy (NCBI): domain Eukaryota; kingdom Metazoa; phylum Arthropoda; class Insecta; order Orthoptera; family Acrididae; genus Schistocerca; species Schistocerca cancellata. The sequence goes on from NC_064634.1 coordinate 256,831,604, forward strand.
AGAACTCATCTCGACCTCTAAAATTTGTAGAAGCTGCAGGCGTTTATATACACAAGCCGCGTTCAGCGCGAGTGGCTTAAGACTGTGAGTAGTTTGGCGTTAGCTTTCACTGTCGCCTCGTAGTCCGCCTGACTGGTCGATCCTGTACGTAGGTGGAGGCCGAATGGTAGAAAGGGGGCGGCAAGCAGAGATGGAAAAGCCACTATCCTGGTCAGCGAGCGGACGATCCGTCCTGAAGCTGAACATCCGCCAACTGTGCCTTTGTGGGGCGTGGCCCCTCTGGCGGTCCCCACTGTTCAACGTGTACACCCTGTTCGCTTTCGCCCTGGGCGTGTGGCACACCACAGAGAGCGCGCTGTCGTGCTACTTCAGCTGGGGCGACATGGAGCAGTCGACTATGGTGCTAATGGCCACCTTCAACATCGGCGGCAGCACCGTCAAGATGGCCCTCTTCGTGCTGCACAGGCAGCAGTACAACTCCCTGGTGCGTCACGCCGACGTCCTGATGACTGAGGGTGCGCCCTGCTCCAAAGAGGCGGCGCTGCCGGAGCTCGTGCTGGCGGCGCAGAGGCGGGCGGCCCGCCTCACCCTGGCCATGCTGATGCTCATCGCGTCGCAGTACGTCACTTGGTTCCCCATGCCACTCGTCGTCAACAGGGCCGAGCACCGCCTGCCGTTGGCCCAGCACCAGTGGGACGACAACAGACACTTTTACGCGCTCTCGTACGCCCTCCAGTGCATGGCGGCCGCTTGGACGACGCAGGTCAGCCTGGGGGTCGACTGCCTCTTCGTGACGGTCATGATGCTGGTGATCGCGCAGCTGGAGGCCCTGGCGTCGCGCATCCAGGGCATCAGAATCGAGCAGCAGGCCTCCTCTTGCGCAGCGCAGACGACGAAAAAGGTTTCGGACCAAATGTACGAAGAACTGTGCCTTTGCGTCGAAGTTCATCAGAAGCTTCTCAGGTACGTTATCTAGGATTAACATGGGCAGCCAGTGGCCGAGCGGTTCCAGGCGCTTCAGTCTGGAACCGCGCGACCGCTACGGCCGCACGTTCGAATCCTGCCTCGGGCATGGATGTATGTGATGTCCTTAGGTTAGTTAGGTTTAAGTAGTTCTAAGTGTAGGGGAATGATGACCTCAGATGCTAAGTCCCATAGTGCTCAGAGCTATTTGAACATGGGCATCTGTCTAGCAAAACGCTGTTGACATCCGGGCATAAATTTTCATTTGCTAGCGGAATTTACGCTAATTTGAACCTTCGGGAAGACTTGAACTGCGTGATGGACTGCGGCTCGAAAGCGCCACCTTTTCCATTCGTGGCTAAATCTTCTACCAATACTATCACCTCTTTACATCCTTCAATCACTCTCCTACCTTTCAAGTTTCATACCTAGAATTAAAAATATTGCAGAAAAATTACCATAGCATAGCAGAGTGTTTGGAAAATGGATTTTGACTCTGCTAGTCACGCAAGCTATGTTGGAGAACTTATGTGCAGTTTGAAAGGTAGCAGAAATGTATTGCCTTTGAAGGCAGGCGTCTTCGGTCGCGCTTTCGTAGCGCTTTCGGTTATAGTAATTGCTCCCTACATTTGAAATTTTTGTGATCTAGTCCGGATCCTCACTCGCAGTTAACACTTCTACCTAAAGACTGGATTATTGCTCAGGTAACACCAATACCCAAAAAGGGAAGTAGGAGTAATTCGCTGAATTACAAGCCCATATCACTAACGTCGACTTGCAGAAGGATTTTGGAACACATACCGTGTTCGAACATTACGAATTACCTCGAAGAAAACGATTTATTGACATATAGTCAGCAAGGATTCAGAAAATATTGTTCTTGGGAAACACAACTAGCTCTTTATACTCATAAAGTAATAAGTGCTATCGACAGGGGATGTCAAATTGATTCCATATCTTTAGATTTCCAGAAGGCTTTCGACACCGTTCCTCACAAGTGTCTTCTGAACAAATAGCACGCCTGTGGATTATCGCCTCAGTTGTGCGATTGGATTAGTGATCGCCTGTCAGAAAGGTCACGGTTCGTAGTAATAGACAGAAAGTCATCGAGTAAACAAAAGTAATATCCGGCGTTCCCCAAGGAAGTGTTGTAAACCCTCTATTGTTCCTGATCTATATAAATGACTTAGGAGACAATCTGAGCAGCCGTCTTAGATTGTTTGCGGATGATGCTGTCATTTACCGTCTTGTAAAGTTATCAGATGACCAAAACGAATTCAGAATGATTTAGATAAGATGTCTGAATGGTGCGAAAAGTGGCAATTGACCATGAATAACGAAACGTGTGAAGTTATTCACATGAGTACTAAAATACGTTCGCTAAATTTCGATTACGTGATGAGTCACACAAATCTGAAGGCTGTAAAGTCAAATAAATATGGGTGTTACAATTTCAAATAACTTAAATTGGAAAGATCACATAGATTAAGTTGTCGGTAGAGCAAACCAAAGACTGCGATTTATTGACAGAGCACCTAGAAGGTGCAAAAGGTCTACTAAACAGACTGCTTACACCACGCTTGTCCACCCTATTCCGGAGTATTGCTGTGCAGTGTTGGATCCGTATCAGGTGGGACTGACGGATGACATCGAAAAAGTTCAAAGAAGGGAAGCTCGTTTTTATTATCACGAAGTAGGGGAGATAGTGCCACAGACATGATACCTGAATTGGAGTGTTTTTCGTTGCGACGGGACCTTCAAATGAAATTTGAATTACCAGTTTTCTCCTATGACTGCGAAAACATTATGTTGACACTCACCTACATAGGGAGAAATTATCATAACGATAAAATAAGAGAAATCAGGGCTCATACAGAAAAATGTAAGTGCTCGTTTTTCCTGTGCGTGGTTCGAGAGTGGAACCGTAGCGAGACAGCTTGAAGGTGGTTAAATGAACCCTCTGCCAGACATTTTATTGTGAATAGCAGAGATGTAGGGGACATTTATTTACTTTCGCTTTAAATGAAACTCTTTTTATGTGCCTAAATATCCATCGACATATTTCTAGCAAATGCAACGTGACGTATTTGTTGACGTGGGCGAGTTCCGAATCTTATGAGTTTTTTTGGTTTGTTCATTAATCTAATCGCAGCTTCTTTAACTTGGCGATGTGTTCCACAGAGGATGTCACCATAGGGTGGTCCTTCTTTTTTCAAACTTCTTGTTTCTTCATGCATATCCCATAGCTGTTTTCCTTTTCCTTTAAGGAGGAGTGTAAGAACAATTTTGTTGAAATTCTAAACGATGATCCCATGTCGCAATGGCCGTGAAGTGGCGTCATGTTACTACGTGTTGCTTATTAATGCTTACGCGTGTGCTTGACTGTTATCATACTGCAGAATGAAATTTTCACTTTGCACCGGCGATAGCGTTGATATGAAAACTTCCTAACAAACTGTGTATCGGGCCGTGACCAGAACTTAGGGCCTTTGCATCTCGAAAGCAAGTGCTTTACCGACTGACCTACCCAAGCATGACTCAAGACCCGTCCTCACAGTTATACTTCCACTATCTCCTTTCTTCAAAATTTCACAGAAGCTCTCCTGCGAAATTTGCAGAAGTAGCACTCCTGGAAGAAAGAATGACATAATATGTCACTTTGAGACTCTTCGTTGCCCATTTGGTACAAATGTAGGAAGTGTTTCAATCCCACAGTAAAGGAACGTTATTCAAGAGAGCTAAATCTATGCTTAGCTTCTTCAACTTGTCCAAACTCTTGACTGAAATGAACTCATCTCCCCTATGCAGAGTGAAAATTTCATTCTGGAATCATCCCCTAGACTATGGCTAAGCAATGTGTCCGAAGTATGGCAGTATCCTTTCTTCCAGGAGTGCCAGTGGTGCAAGCATGGATGTTAGGAGATGAGCTACTGACGGAAAAAAGGCTGTGAGGACAGATCGCGAGTCGCTAGAGGACTTACCGAAAAATGACAAAGGTTCTGACTTCAGGCCTCAGTGCGGTACATAATGTCAGCGCACACTGCCCTGCAGAATGAAAATGTCGTTCTGAAGTATGACAGTAGTCAAGTACACGCTTAAGCAGTAGTAAACAACTCGTAGTGAGTTGACGCAACTTCTGCGCCACGGCGGCATGGATGCCTTGTCTTCAATTTCAACAAAATAAATCTTCTTAAACTCTTCTTAAAACAAAAGGAAACAACTGTGAGTTATGCGTGATGAAACACAAAGTTCGTAAAAGTACGGTTCACCCTAATGATACAAGTGTGGAGAACATGGTTGGGTAATCACAAAGATATATTCTTTAGGAGAAGTTGGACTCTGTTAATTATGATTTGTACAAGCGAATAAGACGAGCTTAGAAAATGCGGGATGAACATACGCTCAAAAGGTTACTTACGGATTCCTTCGGATAGACTGCGCAAGTCTCAACACATATTCTATTTTGATGCTGCATCTCTCTTCCGTATTACGTTATTTCTCCATGTATGGCGAGAGTTTGCGTCTTAGCTCCAAGTTCAAGTGAGAATGATTGCCCGCTTTCTCTTGGCTTTCCTTCAGAGAGCACATTTCTCTTGATATCTGTTCTTTTTATGTGACTTACAGGTGCTGCCAGACAGTGAAAACACTTTCCAAATAAAAACTTAAACCATGTCTGCTTCACCACCCCTTCTACTCCCCAAATGACGCTCTGATTAGACAAGTGTATGTCACGAGTAACAGGAGCACTCGTCACTAGTTAGTTTATATAGACCAGATATATGAATAAGAGGGTGTGTCTCTTACCAAGAGTTCCACTGCTGTTGAATGCAATAGCGTGTGTGTGTGTGTGTGTGTGTGTGTGTGTGTGTGTTGGAGCTTACGGGCGCTAAACGTCGAGGTCATCAGCACCCTGGCACACATTAAGAGAATCGAATGCTGACAGACTTAGCAAAACCTAAGCATACACACAAAGAAAGAAAAAATGCTGTAGGAGAAAGTAAAACGTTAAGAAAGCGAAAACGGAGCGTCAAGAATGCCATAGGAAATTATCATTGGCTGGCCACTTATATAAAACATGGGTTAGCATGTCACCCTGTGAACAAATTAAGACCCACTCCCTAAAATCTTGGTAAAACCATTGGACAAGTCAGAGAACTTTAAAACTTCAACCACATCGGTGTGAGTATTTCCTAAAAGAGATGAGAGATCCGCCGACAAGTCAGCCGCGGCCCGCTGTTCAGAAAATAAAACGCATATCCAATAAAACGTGGCGCACAGTGACCTGGACGCCACAAGCACCACACATTGGAGGGTCCTCTCGACGGAGCAGGAAGCCATGCGTCATAGGACTGTGGCCTATCCGAAGCCGAATGAGGATAACCTCGTCCCGTCTACGGGGGTGGAACGAAGTACACCACACACGCCTTGTGGGCTTTTGACTAAACGGAGCTTATTGTCAGTCACTTCCAGCCTCTCATCTTCGCACCGACGCACGACTCGTGAGCTCAACAGCGAGGTGATTACGTGCAGGCGGATGGCACACTGAAATACTAGCTGATCGACACACGCCGTCTTGGCTGCGAGATCTGCAATTCGTTCCCAGCAATGTCGACGTGCCCTGGAACCCAGCAGAAAACTACCACCGTCTCCAGTCGTTGAAGTTGGAGGAGGGCTTCTTGGATGGTCTGGACTATTTGATCTGTTGGATACAAACGTCGCAATGACTGAAGGGCACTTAGGGAGTCGGAATAGACAAGAAATTTAGGATGGAGAGAACGTCTCATCTGCTCCAGTGCTCGTAAGACTGCAGACAATTCTGCATCAAAGACAGTAAACGGCTGAGGCAGTCGGACCTTGACACGATCCGGAAAAACAGCAGAGCAACCAACGGAATCCCCCTGTTTCGACCCATCCGTAAAAACAGCTACATAGTCGTGGCTCTCAGATAAAATGGCCGAAAATGTTGCATTAAAAACTGTGGCAGGAGTGCAATCTCTCTTGTAGGGGAGACCTGGGCACGTTGGCCATTTTTTTAAAAGTTTATATTAATTTTTTTACATATTTAAATTTATGAAATTATTGCTAAATATTTAGAGCAGTCTTACTGAATCTGGATAAAAATGATTAACCTTGAAAATACGAGTTAAAAAGTTTTAAAAAATTAATTACTGGACATATGTCAAGTGGGCCAACCTGCCCCTACCTCAGGGTAAGTTGGCCCATAGGCTGGGGCACGTTAACCTATGTAATATTTTGATAAGTTAAACTAGTATTAAGAAACATACTATGACAACGGGAAAGCTTAAAATTATTTGGAATTATAGTGTCTCAATACCAACCAATCAACTTTAATCACTGTCCACATCCAAAGGATCAGCTCAGTTATAACACTCATAAAATAGTCCACAGATTTCATTTTTCACGCATGTCTGATGAGCCCAACCCTTGCAGATTGTGCACTGAATCCCTTGTGCTCCAGGTTGACTGTTTGAAAAAGGCTCGAGACACCTTAGGCACAGTGAATCTTCATCTTCCTCATCGTCATCATCATCTTCATCATCGTCATCTTCCATTGGCTTCTTCTTGCGTTTTAGGCCTACTGCAGTTGATTTAGTTAATTTCATTCTACCATTGCTCCTAATTTCTTTTTGAAAAATTGCTCTTTTAGCCTGTGATTTAATTTTTCATTACAATGCTTCCGCCTTTTTCTCTTTTGCACCTTTTTGGTCTTCCTCGAGGGCTTTTTTTTTTTACTGGAGTGACTGTCACTATGGCAGAAACTCTTTTCCTTTTCCCTGCTCCCATACTTTCTCTGTTTTTCCCAAAGGTCTGGCCTCTTCTGGAGTCGGAAACGGTCTTACGTATATCTCAGCTCGAGTTGATGGACTGTTTTCAGTGTTTGGGTCTGGCCTATCCGAAGTGTAGGAAGGCATAAAATCACTGTCAGTAAAAGTATTTTTGTTAAAGGGATTGATCCCAGTTACCTTGAATCCACTGGTTATGTTATTGGGAGTTGCAGCATTTGGAAGTGCTATTCGCACTATAGACGGGATGTCGTAAATAGTCATAGGCCGTTTATTATTGATAACTCATGCATCACATGCTGAGTTCACGAACTTTTTAAAAGGCCCATAAACACTTCTGTCTAAAGGCTGCAGCTTGTGGCTACAATGCGCCGGAAAAGATAGAAAGGTGATTCCATTATCTTTACAATAATCAAGAACTTCAGAGTCGAGATGTGAACTGTGATTATCAATCATAACCAAGCAAGGGCGTTCTTTTGAGCAGCGCGCGTGTAGAACAAAATGTTTCATATATTTTACAAAGTTTGTCTCTGTCATCCATCCCGAAGGATAAGCGGCTCCATCACACCCAATCGGGCCGTGAAGGATAAAATGAGGCTTGAAGTTGGCCCTCGGGAAGATGAAGAATGGAGGCACTCTATTACCCAACGCACTAGCTCCAAAAGCGATCGTAACAAGTGACCGTCTCTCAGCCGATGTCACTCGCCCTATTTGGCGAAAACCTCTTCGAGCGACTACACGATCAGGACGCTGGACGGTAGTTACTCCAGTTTCGTCAATGTTCCAGATGTCCGTAGGGGTCACTTTTAATCTTCTTAAAACTATGTCGAGATTATTAAAAAACAGTTCTACATTAAGCTTGCTGAAACTGGTGCACTGGGCTAAACTAATTGCTTGAGGAGTCCAAATGGAGAGTTCAGGGTGCTTCTTCAAGAATCCTGTGAACCAATCACTTCCCGCCATTTCGGTCTCGGTCCATGTTTGGGGTATTTTATTGTTACATGCAATAGCATATCTATACGCAAACCGCCAGACTTCTTTCGGGGAAAAACTTGCCTTCATGAGGTATTGTTCAAGCATATATTGTTGTTCGGAATTAAATATCTGAAAATAACAACTCTTGTTAAGTTACCCATAGAGGCACAGCTTTTCTTTTCATGTGTGTGTGTGTGTGTGTGTGTGTGTGTGTGTGTGTGTGTGTGTGTGTGTGTATGTGTGTGTGTGTGTGAGAGAGAGAGAGAGAGAGAGAGAGAGAGAGATAGAGAGACAGAGAGACAAATCAGTAGGCCGACAGTGCACATGACGACGTAGAGATGGACACAATAACAATGCCAGGGATAGAGAAAAAACTTTAGAAATTGAATAATAGCTTTCCAAATAAAAATAATTTTAGTTAACAACATTTCATACCTGAAATCTTCTATCATAGCCAAATTTATCCCAAGGCTTCTATTTGTCATTAAGTATTTGTAGGACTCCTCCAGGCTGAGAGTTTTGGTCCATTGGCATGGGTTGAGGTTCAGTTTCAGTTTCCTGAAGTTCAATTGACTGTGTAGGCTGACATAAGTTCTATTTGTACTTAGCACAGTACCTCCCCAAAGTTTTTCTTGGAATCCCAAATACCTCGCTAGTAGCCCTCACAGATCTTCCCTTTTCTTTTACTTCTAAAACTGCTTTTAGCATCGTATCTTCAGATATCATTCCTCTTTCACTTTTTATTTTATAATTTCGCACCATTTTTATGTTCCTATAGATAAAACAAATGGTTTAAACTAAGGCCGTTACTCTGATGTTCCAAAAACCAAGAAATGAACAAGATTCTAACTACTCAGATCGCTATTTGAGATTCTAACAAAATTTACAGGTTGGTGATTTCTTTTTAAAACGCTTTTTATCTCGTGAATATGATGATCTTTTGACCCCTGAAACGTATCAAAATACGTTTAACTTCGAAAAGTAAGCTAATAATTTCATAAACTCGACGAATTATAAATATTATCATCATTAAAAATAGCAAATCTCTCATCAAGTTTAAAAAAATATATAGGACGGGGCAAGTTGGCCCGGGTGACCATCGTGCCCCGTCGTCTCTGGGTCAGCCTGCCCCATCGCCATGTTTACAATAAATTCTATTTGTCACAAAACCCACTGAAGCAATTTAGATTGTATGGAATATAGAAATAGTCCTTAAACTACGACGTTTAATTATACTACTCACCTCTTGCGCCTAAAGTAAGCAAACTTTACTTAACACACATTTAACCGACGAGTAGAATTTTACTCACACACGCACAAAAACAGTTAATCAACACAACTTGTCCAAAACTGCTCCGCCGGTCATTTTGCTCCTGTAGAGGGAGCGGGACAGTGCTACCAACCTGCTGATTGATTCCCAGCACGATCTAGTGTCTATTGTATGAACTAACTCGACAGGGCCATCCTGCCCCTATGGCCAACGTGCTCCGGTCTCCTCTACCGCACCAAATCTAAAATCACTCTGGGCCTCTCCAGTAACCAGGGTGGCAGGCGATTAAACCCCTGTATTTGGGGTCGTACAGCGACAAGACAGAAACGAGTTAAATATCTGTGTATATCCATACCCTTCCCTTCCACTGAGTGCGATTCTTTTACTATAATATTGAAGTACTGAGACTGAGTATGTCTGACGGTGTTTCTATATGTTAAACAATGCACACACATTTTGGATAGCTACTACATTTTCATCACAGACTTGGAACACAAGCCCTGACGAAAGTTATATTGTCAGAATAGTTTTCAATTACTTTCTGTCCCGATAATCACCTGTTAGAAGTTTATTTATCTGATGACATCGCTGAAACTTTTCTCCCGTTCCAGCTTCGTCAAGCAACTGGAGTCTACAATGAGTCCCATTGTGACTACGCAGTTCGCCATCAGTGTCCTCGTCGCGTGCGTGTCGCTGTTTCCAGCAACATATGTAAGGCATGTATTTAACAATAGCTGAATTAAGTAATAGGATTGTTCATGACTATGGTTTGATTAAAGTTTGATATATCTATGTATGTTAAACAACCTATGCTGTATATTTAGTTATTTCCTTTTATCCACTTCCGGAAAATAGTGTATTTTAAACTAGTAAAGATAATAGAACATTAGAAAAAGTAATGTACAGTACTTCATCGTTTAATTACTTGAAAGATCACAACTCCATTTTCAAGTCACAGTTTCTGCTGAGTATCTGTTCTAATTTATTGCGATAGTTTGAAGAAACCACTTTTTCAGTGGTAGGATATGATACACCGCATCAGTAATACAGAGTGATTAAAAAAAATTAACAATTTTCAGTTGTTTATTTCAGACAAACAATGAAAGATAGAAACGCATTGGGCATGTCACTGGCTAGAGGCATGTTCAAAGTCCTATGTTCGCACGGGCATTACACCGTCCACTCAACATCAGCACCATAAATTCCTTGAGAAATCTTTAAAATGTTGTCCATTTCAATTCGCCTTATTGAATCGGTAGTTCAACAGCTCGTCCGAAAAGTACCTTGTCTTATGGTTGCCGGGACGCAGTAGCTATTAGAACTACAGTTTGTAAGGCTTCATATTGTGGTGTCGTTTCAGAACATGCCAAAGAGCTCATCGTTAAGGTTTCAGTCAACCACATCTGACCACCGTAACGAAGGTTCATCGTATTGTGCACTACGCACATTGTAACTCTTTTCACATCAGCACGAGGCATCCGAGAGCGAGTAATGGACTCCCCACAATACTCTATGTCATCCTGCTCCATAGGCGTGAGACTAGCAGCAGTCAGACTAGAGAATTACCATCCTGCACATAGGTTACTGTCGACACCACAGCTGTGTTTTGAGTGGTGACGAGACCGCGAAGAAGGAACTGCTGATGAATGGCGTTTGTTTAGCTATGATTCGCTGTTCTCCAGTAACGTTGTTGACCATAGTCGGCGAGTATGTAGGCAGAAGCACAGCGGTGATGTTCCTGGCGTCATGGTGTGGGAAACTATTGGATATGGATTCAGGTCAAGGCTGGTATTGATAGAGGGAGTTCTGACGGTACAACGCTTCGTCTTCGCGTTGAGCTGTTGGTGATTCTCGGCAAAGCGTGGCGTTGTGTCCTGTTCGCGAGATAAGCAAACAAAAGCTGATGCTTTGTCTTCCCAGAATCTCTAACTGAGATGGAAGGTGTACAGCTTAAGGTTTAGAACAGCTCTCAAGGTTACCATGATTTTCTATCACAACACTCACGCGTACACAAGGAAACAGATTTGGAAGCAACAGCACTTTACAATTATGTCGCAAAGATCGGACATGCTTCTAGAACCGTTGCTGGAAGCGTGTGAGTACTTTGTACCTTTCTTGTTGTAGGGCACCAACTTCACTGCTGTGTTCCTGTGTGCTGGATTTCTTCCCGTGCCTCTGGGACAGCTTTATCTTTACTGTTGGGCGGCTCACAACGTAACACAGCAGGTAGGCCTCCATAAAAATAAGAAACATATACCTGTATTTAAAGATATAATGTCGTGTGCGTCATCAATATCTGCATGAACAGATCTTATCGCTCTGCGTCCAAAGTACTGCTTGGTAAATATGGGTATCGTTGTCTTTTCTCGTTGTATTCTTGTCATATGTAGGATCATGTAGGATCACACAAAAAGGACCGTTTTTACCAGGGTTATATGGGCTTCCTAACATTCGTGAGAAAACAATACCACTTTGTCCCGTCCACAGCTACAATGATGGCCGAACGTGCAGTCTTGCCAAATACCTATATATTTCTAAACGTGATTACCACATTTAAAACTTGTTGGACTACGTACAACGTCTGAGCCATTTCAAACTTCACACAATGCCAGTCTTCTTCTTACTCGAGCCGATAGGAGAGACTGTGAAGCTCATTGGCGAGAAATTCGTCGAAGAGACGATGAACCTATTGAAATACGTCTTTCGTATACCTATTTTCTCTCTTATGAACACTGCTATAAACGAATCTATGCAGTAGTCAATAGATGTTCCGTCATCGCTAACCTTTGTATGGAGCACTTGGAAGAGGAAGCCTTAAAATCAGCCACGTGGAAGCCAACTCCCTTCTTTCGTTATGTACACAACGCGTTTGCGATTTAGTCGGAAGTGAGATACAGATCATATTTTCGATAACATCTACACAGCCCGAAAAAAGTGTGAAGTACTGGGAAGAAAGGGTCGCACGTAAATGAAACTCGGCGGGACGTCATTTTTCCGGTTAGTCGAACTGTTTATTATCCAGATTTGTTTCGACCGACCATGTCTGACCATCACAAGGAAGAATCGCCAAATAGTACACTACGCACACAATAATCCTTTCAGCCGGCCGCGGTGGTCTAGCGGTTCTAGGCGCTCAGTCCGCAACCGCGCGACTGCTACGGTCGCAGGTTCGAATGCTGCCTAGGACATGGATGTTTGTAATGTCCTTAGGTTAGTTAGGTTTAAGTAGTTCTAAGTTCTAGGGGACTGATGACCACAAATGTTAAGTCCCACAGTGCTCAGAGCCATTTGAACCATTTTGAATAATCTTTTCACATCAGCCCCACCCATCCGAGAACAAGTAATGGACCAAGTGGAACAATCTATGTCACGCTGCACCATTGGGCGGGGAGTAGCGTCAGCTGCACGAGAGAATTATCATCCCACGCTGCCGTTAACGACACAACGCAAACGGCAGCGCTTGTAGTGGTGCCGTAACCGGAAAGCATGGACCGCTGATGAAGGGCGTCGCACTGTATTCAGCGTTGAATCGCTCTGCCACAGTACACAGATAACGATCGTCGGCCATTATGACGGCGACCTGGGGAGACGACCCATGTTTCGGAGGGGCACAATGGCTGTTCTTTTAGTGCAAGGGGTGGAGAGTCACTGCTTACGATTTCAGGTCACGGCTGGAAGCAATTGAGAGATCTCTGACGACATAATGGAACGTCACGAACATCTTGCGTCTTCATGTGTTACTGACATGTGACAACATGAGACAGTGTTCGTTCACACTTGGCACTTGTCTCTATGAACTGTCTGCATAACAACGACATGCTCCCGTTGCCAGCAGGATCCCAAGATCTGCCCTCGACAGATCATATGTGGGACCATCTCTGAGGTCAGATTCGTCCTACTGCCGGTATTCATGAAACCAATAAGCATTTGCAACAGGTGTGGTAGAGCTTGCCTTAGGATGAGTATTCAGTGATTACATGAAAATCTTCCCAATCGAATTAGTGCATGAATCCATGCCAGAGGGGGTTGCAATTTCATACTGATGAGTGAGCTCATACAGTCTAGTTCTGTGTTAATTTGAGCCGATACCGTAATCGGTGAAATAATATCACATATCCTCTATATCAGTGAGGACCCACTTTATTTCGTGCTTCTCCTCTGAGTGCTTCAATATTGTGTGATGCAGTGTAAATTCAGTACGTCTCAACATTTCACTGTTCAAATAGAGACGCAAGGAAAAAGACCCGGGAATCCGTGTTTGCCGCAAACTTCCAAAATGGACCTTTATTTACGTGCCACTAGTCACCGCCATCGATCACAGACAAGCGGTATCTCCAAGGCATGGCACACAGGGCACGTACCTAGTCAGACGCTCAAAACTTAGCAGCTGAACTCGGAAAATTGACGAAATCTATTACACAGCAATGATTACGCAGCAGAAAATTCGTCGTGTTCCCCAAATTGCGCCGACAGACTTCCCGGACACAACATAAGAGGAGGCACAAGAGCAACGATCGACTATCTGCCTCCCACATACGTCCAGTAGAATGGGTTGTATTATGAAAAACTGTAAGGTGCAGAACATATCCTATGAGCCCAAAGAAGATTAACTTGCTCACAGGTAACGTGAAACATGATTTATGCCTCCTGAAGTTTCGTTCATAGTCACCAAAATTAATGAGCTTAGTTGCGTTCCTTTATATTGAAACCACGAATTCAATAACAACTCGGTAACTCTCAGTGCACCTCTAAAACTTATTTTGGCCTGATGGTCATTAAAACTGCTACTGCAAAAAAAAGAAAAAGTGCCATTCAACAGTCGATAGGGATGGGATCGTGTTCGGTTGCTCCGCGATATTCCTTCTAGCTTAGTTCTGGAGACTGTCTCGCGAAACCGGTCAGAAAATACGGTCTCCACGCTTGGCAGAAAAGAGTGTTGCCATGTGCAGGAAGACTTCCGATAGTGTCTGTAAACAACGAACGTTTCGGTATGTACACTTTGAGTCAAACCATTAAATACAGTACAAAAATAGTGTGGGTATAAAATGTACATTTTTATTTTTTAATGTAACATTGTTGTTTGGAACTTTCTCTTTAATGTGATGTATATTTAGTTGAGTTTAGATAATTATAAGTATTTTTAATTTATTTTGAAATAATTTGCTTGACAAGTAATTTCCACAGGTTCCATGAGCACTTATTCGTTTTGGATAAAATATCTCGGGAATAGCTCCCTCTAGAGGCGGTGATTTATGTTCAATTATAGTAAACATGCTGCTGCCTAGGTTGGCTACGTTGCTTCCTTTGATATCGCTTGCTGTTTATGGTATGATGTATGGTGTCATCCACGCTTTTTAAGACGCGTTAGACTATTCGTTGTGAACATTTAGATTTGTTATTCATTCAGTTGTGTTTCTTTCTTTAATATGACTCCACAAAAGGGAACGTTTAAGAAGAGAAGAAAAAAGGGAAATAGATTCTACAGATCATGTCCTGCTGGAAGTTCACATCCAGGTACAGAGGTTACGGCAAGTTACACTGAACACAGTTCTTCACTACCAAGTTCTCCCAAGTAAAGCTTGTGAACAGTGATGAAGGGCCTAGTGAAACCAATACCAGTGCTAACAGTTTAATATTAGATTTAACTATACTGAAAACAATGTTTAATCAAACTGCATGCTGTAATTTGTGTGGTGAAGAGATAACAATTTCTGGAAATTTCTTCAGTGGCATCGGTTTAGTTCTTAGTTTTAAAGTCTCTTATTCGGAGAAAGAATTTTTGGACATTTGAAAAATGTATAAATAATAACCTATTGGAGACGAACGTCAGTGACTTCTGTGGACTGAGATGCATCGGTAAGGGCTCTAGGGAGAGAAAAACCTTGTTTGCTCTTACGAATCTGTCATGCCCCCTACTAATGTACCAAGATATGCAGATGCCTTATGGAAAAGAGTAAAAGTAATTTCAGAAGAATCAATGACTTGTGCAACAGTGGAGCAAAAGAAAAAAAAAATATGGCAACATCGAGATTTACATAGCATTTGACTGATCATGGCAGAAAAGGTACATATAGCCTAAACTTTTTGTGCAGCTGCCGTGAGTATTGATAGCGGAAAGGTGCTTGATGTGAAGTATTGTCAAAACTTTTCCGTGGATGCACCAAAGTGGAGACCAATAACGAAAACAAACAGCTGCGTCAACACAACCGCCAGAAAACATATGTGGGATCCAGTGGAGGAATGGAAAGTGTCTCAACTGTGAAGATCTTCCACTGCTCCCAAGAACAACGTCGGGTCCGCTACACTACATTCATTGGCGAAGGTGATTCCACTTCATTCTGACCAATAATTGACAGAAGGCTCTATGATGACTTAACATCGGAAAAGTTAGTGTGTCTGTCATGGGTGCCCGACAGAGAAAAATCAGAGAACTCCTGTAACAAAAAAAAAAAAAAAAAACAAAAAAAAAAAAAATCTTGAAGATGGCAAGGACGTTTGACTGACAAATAAATCAGTGAGCTAAGCGTATACTAGAGCCAAGCCATTAGAAAGGAAGAAACAACCTGGAAGTAATTATATAAGCAGTTTGGGCAACGTTTTTCCAAGAGACGTCAAGCGATGAGAAGCCATTACACAACCCGTGTTCAATTGACTGATACTGCGAAGCTGAGACACAAGGAACTGCATATATTCCCATGGAAATACCATCCCTGAAGCTACTACACCAGTAATAAAGTCAGTATATAGAGATATAGCACGTCCAGATCTTCTGAAGGAATATCTCACAGGAAATGTAAATGTAAATGAGTTTTTCAACAACGATGAATAAACCAGGGTTCCAAAAGACGAATTTGTGAACCTTGTAACGCACCTACAAGAAATAAAACCTATGTTCGTCTATGAAAATGGACTCTATAAGCAACCTGAGCTCCAGTAATCGGAATCTAACCTGCATAACACTGCGTGCGTGTTGTATGAGTTTAAGTTTCACTGTTATTTAAGCCCTCAACAGATCGTTGCACGAAAAACTTATAACTAACCTTTGGATAAGATATCTGACTGCGTATTTGAATAAGAAATTACAACTGATGCAGAGTTTCATCAATGTAACGGAGAGTTCTGACACACTCCTTACAACCTCAAAGAACTGGAGATTGGGGTCAGTGATGTTGTGATCACCTTCAGTGACGTAAATGCAGAAAGAATAAAGGTTCTGAAGCCATTTGAAATTGCGCCTGACCATAATACACAAAGAGTCATACAAAAACTGGATACACAGCTGGTCTCCAAAGCTGAAAATATGATCAAAACTACAACAGAAGCATCCAGATCCCTCAGACGGGGAAAGAGACTGCATTTGGTCGATCCTCAAAAACATTACGATAACAAAGCTGTACGGTTTTAGATTGTCTCTTCATTCAACAGTTAGTTTTTGTTTACTTCAACTTTCAAGTGCGATTTCTGAAAATCTACCTTTTTTTGGAAATGTTTTCTTTCTCTCAGAAGCTACTGAGCTAAAGTTATGAAATTTTCACCGCTTATTGATAGCGGTATTATGTTTACGTGGTTCTATAACGATGGAGATAGCCCTAATAGTTTGATCATAAAAATATTTTTAAAAATTACATTAATTCTCAAAACCCTCATTAAAAATTCATATCTTGAGTCCTAATAAAGTTAGATACTTGATAGTAGATCAGCGAATGTTTAAGATATGGCAAAGTTTTCTTTTATTACCTCGAATAATTTCTGAGAAAACGGCATATACATATATTACGTTCGTCATATCCAGATAGAACTGCCCTCCGCGACGTTAAAGGATACCTGGTGGTAATGTGGGCACGTGATATAATAAGAAAGGCATCAGTGGAAACTGTCTAATGTCGTCCATCCCGCGTTCTTTGGCCAACGATTGTTTGACGGTTTGTGTGACATTTCCCAAAGACGAGTGGCTGGCACTGTCAAGGTTTCACCCTCCCTTGCCCTGGTGCATAGTGAAGCTTCGACTGTGTCAACCACTCGTGCTGACGAAACGTCAGAAAAATGGTCAAACAATCGTTGGTCAGAGATCATGAGACAGAAGTCAACAGGCGGTTTTCAACAAGTGGCCACGACAGCCTCCACAGATTTATACAACTATGGGAAGCAGTTGAAGTACGATGAAAGCTCGAGTAGGAGACAAGACATTGGACATCGACGCCCCAAGACGGAATGTGGAGGTCAGAGGCTTGCCCGCTCTGTAAAACTGGATCGACAGCTACATGTGACTTATACGACGACGGAGTACAAAAGTGGTGCAGACACGAGTGTTTCGGAGGACGTTCAAAGCATATTGTTGAACATTGGGATTCTCAGCAATTCGCCCCCTGGAGTTTCGATCTTTACATCTACATCTACATCTACATCTATACTCCGCGAGCCACCTTACGGTGTCTGGCGGAGGGTACTTATTGTACCACTATCTGATCCCCCCTTCCCTGTTCCATTCACGAATTGTGCGTGGGAAGAACGACTGCTTGTAAGTATCCGTATTTGCTCTAATTTCTCGGATCTTTTCGTTGTGATCATTACGCGAGATATATGTGGGCGGTAGTAATATGTTGCCCATCTCTTCCCGGAATGTGCTCTCTCGTAATTTCGATAATAAACCTCTCCGTATTGCGTAACGCCTTTCTTGAAGTGTCCGCCACTGGAGCTTGTTCAGCATCTCCGTAACGCTCTCGCGCTGACTAAATGTCCCCATGACGAATCGCGCTGCTTTTCGCTGGATCATGTCTATCTCTTCTATTAATCCAACCTGGTAAGGGTCCCATACTGATGAGCAATACTCAAGAATCGGACGAACAAGCGTTTTGTAAGCTACTTCTTTCGTCGATGAGTCACATTTTCTTAGAATTCTTCCTATGAATCTCAACCTGGCGCCTGATTTTCCCACTATTTGTTTTATGTGATCATTTCACTTCAGATCGCTCCGGATAGTAACTCCTAAGTATTTTACGGTCGTTACCGCTTCCAATGATTTACCACCTATGGCATAATCGTACTGGAATGGATTTCTGCCCCTATGTATGCGCATTATATTACATTTATCTACGTTTAGGGAAAGCTGTCAGCTGTCGCACCATGCATTAATCCTCTGCAGGTCTTCCTGGAGTACGTACGAGTCTTCTGATGTTGTTACTTTCTTGTAGACAACCGTGTCATCCGCAAATAGCCTCACGGAGCTACCGATGTTGTCAACTAAGTCATTTATGTATATTGTAAACAATAAAGGTCCTATCACGCTTCCTTGCGGTACTCCCGAAATTACCTCTACATCTGCAGATTTTGAACCGTTAAGAATGACATGTTGTGTTCTTTCTTCTAGGAAATCCTGAATCCAATCACAAACCTGGTCCGATATTCCGTAAGCTCGTATTTTTTTCACTAAACGTAAGTGCGGAACCGTATCAAATGCCTTCCTGAAGTCCAGGAATACGGCATCAATCTGCTCGCCAGTGTCTACGGCACTGTGAATTTCTTGGGCAAATAGGGCGAGCTGAGTTTCACATGATCTCTGTTTGCGGAATCTATGTTGGTTATGATGAAGGAGATTTGTATTATCTAAGAACGTCATAATACGAGAACACAAAACATGTTCCATTATTCTACAACAGATTGACGTAAGCGAAATAGGCCTATAATTATTCGCATCTGATTTATGACCCTTCTTGAAAATGGGAACGACCTGCGCTTTCTTCCAGTCGCTAGGTACTTTACGTTCTTCCAGCGATCTACGATAAATTGCTGATAGAAAGGGGGCAAGTTCTTTAGCATAATCACTGTAGAATCTTAAGGGTATCTCGTCTGGTCCGGATGCTTTTCCGCTACTAAGTGATAGCAGTTGTTTTTCAATTCCGATATCGTTTATTTCAATATTTTCCATTTTGGCGTCCGTGCGACGGCTGAAGTCAGGGACCGTGTTACGATTTTCCGCAGAGAAACAGTTTCGGAACACTGAATTCAGTATTTCTGCCTTTCTTCGGTCGTCCTCTGTTTCGGTGCCATCGTGGTCAACGAGTGACTGAATAGGGGATTTAGATCCGCTTACCGATTTTACATATGACCAAAACTTTTTAGGGTTCTTGTTTAGATTGTTTGCCAATGTTTTATGTTCGAATTCGTTGAATGCTTCTCTCATTGCTCTCTTTACGCTCTTTTTCGCTTCGTTCAGCTTTTCCTTATCAGCTATGATTCGACTACTCTTAAACCTATGATGAAGCTTTCTTTGTTTCCGTAGTACCTTTCGTACATGATTGTTATACCACGGTGGATCTTTCCCCTCGCTTTGGACCTTAGTCGGTACGAACTTATCTAAGGCGTACTGGACGATGTTTCTGAATTTTTTCCATTTTTGTTCCACATCCTCTTCCTCAGAAATGAACGTTTGATGGTGGTCACTCAGATATTCTGCGATTTGTGCCCTATCACTCTTGTTAAGCAAATATATTTTCCTTCCTTTCTTGGCATTTCTTATTACACTTGTAGTCATTGATGCAACCACTGACTTATGATCACTGATACCCTCTTCTACATTCACAGAGTCGAAAAGTTCCGGTCTATTTGTTGCTATGAGGTCTAAAACGTTAGCTTCACGAGTTGGTTCTCTAACTATCTGCTCGAAGTAATTCTCGGACAAGGCAGTCAGGATAATGTCACAAGAGTCTCTGTCCCTGGCTCCAGTTCAGTTCTGATTGTGTGACTATCCCATTCTATACCTGGTAGATTGAAGTCTCCCCCTATTACAATAGTATGATCGCGAAACTTCTTCACGACGTTCTGCAGGTTCTCTCTGAGGCGCTCAACTACTACGGTTGCTGATGCAGGTGGTCTATAGAAGCATCCGACTATCATATCTGACCCACCTTTGATACTTAGCTTAACCCAGATTATTTCACATTCGCATTCGCTAATAACTTCACTGGATATTATTGAATTCTTTACTGCTATAAATACTCCTCCATCATTGGCGTTTATCCTATCCTTGCGGTATATATTCCATTCTGTGTCTAGGATTTCGTTACTGTTCACTTCCGGTTTTAACCAACTTTCCGTTCCTAATACTATATGCGCACTATTTCCTTCAATAAGAGATACTAATTCAGGAACCTTGCCCTGGATACTCCTGCAGTTTACCAATATTACGTTAACTTTTCCTGTTTTTGGTCTCTGAGGACGGACGTTCTTTATCAACGATGATAATGTCCTCTCTGGTAAGCCGTCAGGTATTTTATCGTTTCGCCCAAGGGGGGGTCCCTCTAACCTAAAAAACCCCCGTGTGCACGCCACACGTACTCTGCTACCCTAGTAGCTGCTTCCGGTGTGTAGTGCACGCCTGACCTGTCTAGGGGGCCCTACAGTTCTCCACCCAATAACGGAGGTCGATGAATTTGCAACCATTATAGTCGCAGAGTCGTCTGAGCCTCTGGTTTAGACCCTCCACACGGCTCCAAACCAGAGGACCGCGATCGACTCTAGGCACTATGCTGCAGATATTAAGCTCAGCTTGCACTCCGCGTGCGATGCTGGTTGTCTTCACCAAATCAGCCAGCCGCCGGAAGGAACCAAGGATGGCCTCAGAACCCAAGCGGCAGGCGTCATTCGTTCCGACATGTGCTACTATCTGCAGCCGGTCACACCCAGTGCGTTCAATAGCTGCCGGAAGGGCCTCCTCCACATTACGGACGAGACCCCCCGGCAAGCACACTGAGTGCACACTGGCATTCTTCCCCGACCTACCCGCTATTTTCCTGAGGGGCTCCATAACCCGCCTAACGTTGGAGCTCCCTATAACTAATAGGCCCGCCCTCTGTGACTGTCGGGACCTTGCCGGAGAATCGGCCACTGGCCCAACAGGCGAGGCATCCTGTGGTGGCTCGGAAACGATGTCATCACCACTAGGAAGCACCCCGTACCTGTTGGAAAGGGGTAAGGCAGCTGCCACGCGGCCAGATCCCACCTTCGCCTTTCGGCCAGGCACGCGCGAGCCCACCACTGTCCGCCATTCACCCTGGAGTGATGGCTGACCGGTAAGATGCTCACTGCCGGAAGACGCAGCGACATCAGGGGTTCCATGTGATTCCAAGGCCACCGAAGTAGGCATAGGTCTCACCACAGTTGCCCCAACGCCACTACGAGCCGACGCCTGCGCCTCGAGCTCGATGAGCCTAACAGACAAAGCCTCCACCTGCCCCCGAAGAGTGGCCAATTCTCCTTGCGTCCGCTCACAACAACCACAGTCCCTACACATGACTATGTTTACCCTACCCTATACGGTGACAAATTCCCAAGATAATCTTCTGATGAGCTACTCTGATAATCAAGAAACACTCACTGAAATACGAGACGCGAAAACTACGCTAGGTTTTCCCAGAAAAACTATTTAAAAGCTAAGCGCAGCAAATAAGTACAAAAAACGCTTTATACAAACTCAGCGACATGTTCAATTACGATTATAGTGGACACGGTGTCATGGAGACTGGACCATGGATGAAGGAAACGTGTTGCCTGGTCGCATGAATCACATTTCTTGTTAGATTGCGTCGATGGTCGCGTCCAAATTAGCCGTAATCTAAATGAACGACAGCTTGAAAAATGCACCGCGCCACGGACGCAGGCCATTAGGGGCCAAGTTGTGCTGTGGTGGATATTTCACTGGGCTTCCTGGGGATCTGAGAAAGTAACCGAAAGAACCGTGACAGTTGTGGACTACGTGAACATTATTGTAAGACCTTCTGCATCCATTCATGCTTGATAAATTTCCCGACTGAATTGCCATGAGAAAATATAGAAAAAACAGCGAAAGGAAAAAAGTATTACGCGTCATACAGTGGAATATCGGAAGTCTCAATTCCAAAGTGGAGCCATAAAATTTAAAAAGAAAAGGGGAAATGCTCAGTCTAAGTTAGCA
This sequence comes from Schistocerca cancellata, assembly GCF_023864275.1. Classification (NCBI taxonomy): domain Eukaryota; kingdom Metazoa; phylum Arthropoda; class Insecta; order Orthoptera; family Acrididae; genus Schistocerca; species Schistocerca cancellata. The sequence goes on from NC_064634.1 coordinate 256,853,565, forward strand.
GGAAACAGAGAAATCGAATGGAAAGAAAATAAGGATTTCCGATCAGACGAGTAGGGTGACATGAACAGCAGCAAAAAATATTATTAATTAGGGATACCAAGAAAGGGAAAGTGTGAGCTCCTGTGAAAACTTCTGTGATACGATTATTGTCATCAGAATTACCAGTAAACAAGAGGAACGTCAATGCTTCGGGCATACAAGCCCACGTCACAACCAGAAGATGAACAAATCGAGGGAATGGAAGATGGTGAGCTGAAATTGTTAAGGTAGATGAAAATTTAACAGTCTCTAGCAATGGGAATCTATCTACATCTACATGGATACTCAGAAAGTCACATTTAAGTGCCTGGCAGAGGGTTCATCGAACCACCTTCACAATTCTCTATTATTCGAAAGTCGTATATAGCGCGCGGAAAGAATGAACGCCTACATCTTTCCGTACGAGCTCTGATTTCCCTTATTTTATCGTGGAGATCGTTCCTCCCAGTGTAGGTCTGCGTCAACAAAATACACTCCTGGAAATTGAAATAAGAACACCGTGAATTCATTGTCCCAGGAAGGGGAAACTTTATTGACACATTCCTGGGGTCAGATACATCACATGATCACACTGGCAGAACCACAGGCACATAGACACAGGCAACAGAGCATGCACAATGTCGGCACTAGTACAGTGTATATCCACCTTTCGCAGCAATGCAGGCTGCTATTCTCCCATGGAGACGATCGTAGAGATGCTGGATGTAGTCCTGTGGAACGGCTTGCCATGCCATTTCCACCTGGCGCCTCAGTTGGACCAGCGTTCGTGCTGGACGTGCAGACCGCGTGAGACGACGCTTCATCCAGTCCCAAACATGCTCAATGGGGGACAGATCCGGAGATCTTGCTGGCCAGGGTAGTTGACTTACACCTTCTAGAGCACGTTGGGTGGCACGGGATACATGCGGACGTGCATTGTCCTGTTGGAACAGCAAGTTCCCTTGCCGGTCTAGGAATGGTAGAACGATGGGTTCGATGACGGTTTGGATGTACCGTGCACTATTCAGTGTCCCCTCGACGATCACCAGTGGTGTACGGCCAGTGTAGGAGATCGCTCCCCACACCATGATGCCGGGTGTTGGCCCTGTGTGCCTCGGTCGTATGCAGTCCTGATTGTGGCGCTCACCTGCACGGCGCCAAACACGCATACGACCATCATTGGCACCAAGGCAGAAGCGACTCTCATCGCTGAAGACGACACGTCTCCATTCGTCCCTCCATTCACGCCTGTCGCGACACCACTGGAGGCGGGCTGCACGATGTTGGGGCGTGAGCGGAAGACGGCCTAACGGTGTGCGGGACCGTAGCCCAGCTTCATGGAGACGGTTGCGAATGGTCCTCGCCGATACCCCAGGAGCAACAGTGTCCCTAATTTGCTGGGAAGTGGCGGTGCGGTCCCCTACGGCACTGCGTAGGATCCTACGGTCTTGGCGTGCATCCGTGCGTCGCTGCGGTCCGGTCCCAGGTCGACGGGCACGTGCACCTTCCGCCGACCACTGGCGACAACATCGATGTACTGTGGAGACCTCACGCCCCACGTGTTGAGCAATTCGGCGGTACGTCCACCCGGCCTCCCGCATGCCCACTATACGCCCTCGCTCAAAGTCCGTCAACTGCACATACGGTTCACGTCCACGCTGTCGCGGCATGCTACCAGTGTTAAAGACTGCGATGGAGCTCCGTATGCCACGGCAAACTGGCTGACACTGACGGCGGCGGTGCACAAATGCTGCGCAGCTAGCGCCATTCGACGGCCAACACCGCGGTTCCTGGTGTGTCCGCTGTGCCGTGCGTGTGATCATTGCTTGTACAGCCCTCTCACAGTGTCCGGAGCAAGTATGGTGGGTTCTTTTTTCCATTTCCAGGAGTGTATTTTCGCATTCTGAGGAGAAAGTTGCTGATTGTATTTTTGTGAAAAGATACCGTCGCAACAAAAAATTCCTTTCTTTTAATGATGTCCAGCCCAAATCCTGTGTCATTTCTGTGACCGTTTCTCCCAGATTTCGTGATAATACAAAACTTGCTGCCTTTCTTTGAACATTTTCGATGTAATCCGTCAGTCCTATCTGGTAAGGAACCCACACCGCGTAGCAGTATTCTAAAAGAGGACGGACAAACGTAGTGTAGACAGTCTCCTTAGTAGGTCTGTTACATTTTCTAAGTGTCCCGCCAGTAAAACGCAATCTCTGGTTACGTTTCCCCACAATATTTTCTATGTGTTCCTTCCAATTTAACTTGTTCGTAATTGTAATACATAGGTATGTAGTTGAATTTACGGCTTTTAGATTAGACTGATTTATCGTGAAACCGAAGTTTAACGGGCTCCTTTTAGTACTCATGTGGATGACCTCACACTTTTCGTTATTTAGGGTCAACTGCCACTTTTCGCACCATTCAGGTACCTTTTCTAAATCGTTTTGACGTTTGTTTTGATCTTCTAATGACTTCATTAGTCGATAACCGACAGCGTCATCTGCAAACAACCGAAGACGGCTGCACAGATTGTCTCCCAGTTCGTTTATATAGATAAGGAACAGCAAAGGGCCTTAATGCTACCTTGGGGAATGCCAGAAATCACTTCTGTTTTACTCTATGACTTTCCGTCAGTTACACCGAACTTTGACCTCTCAGACAGGAAATCACAAATGTAGTCACATATTCCATAAGCACACAGTTACACTACCAGCCGCTTGTGTGGTACAGTGTCAAAGGCCTTCCGGATATCCAACTGGACTCGCATTCGGGAGGACGACGGTTCAATCCCGTCTCCAGCCCTCCTGATTTAGGTTTTCCGTGATTTCCCTAAATCGTTTCAGGCAAATGCCGGGATGGTTCCTTTGAAAGGGCACGGCCGACTTCCTTCCCAATCCTTCCCTAACCCGAGCTTGCGCTCCGTCTCTAATGACCTAGTTGTCGACGGGACGTTAAACACTAACCTAACCTAACCTAACCGGATATCCAGAAATAGGGAATCGATCTGAAGTCCCTTGTGATGAGCACTCAACACTTCATGTGAATAAAGGGCTAGTTGTGTTTCACTGGAACGATGTTTTCTAAACCCATGTTGACTGTGTATCAATAGACCGTTTTCTTCGAGGTAATTCATAATGTTCGAACACAATATATGTTCTAAAATCCTGCTGCATATCGACGTTAACGATATAGGTATTTAATTTAGTGAATTACTCCTACTACCTTTCTTGAATATTGGTGTGATCTGTGCAACTTTCCAGTCTTTGGGTACGTATCTCTCGTCGAGCGAACGGTTGTATGTGGTTGTTAAGTATGGAGCTAATGCATCAGCTTACTCCCAACGGAACGTAATTCGTATACAGTCTGGACCAGTAGACTTGCTTTTATTAAGTGATTGAAGTTGCTTCGCTACCCCGAGGATATTTACTTCTACGTTACTCATGTTGGCAGCATGTCAGCCACAGACAGCACCTGGAACCTGTTTGTCAGACAAACCGGGGAAGCTTTACGTGCGGCCGCCTGGGTAGTCTTTCGCCGCTTGCTTCACCCGGAGCGACCTCCCACTCAACCACAGGAGAGGGGTCAGCTTCAGTGCGAGCAATAACTGAGTTGGCCACCGGTGAGGACCGATTGGAGGACTCGGATGTGCTGGACGTCTGTTGGATCCCCATGGCCGGCCCACAACAGTGGTGCCCATTCACTGCAGCCTCAAGCCGTGTAACTGAAACCACCACAGGCTGAAGCTAAGAGCGAACTGTCACCAACTAGGCTTGCAACCGTACACAACAATTCCAGTCCCTGTCCATACTAAAGACCGTGGAAAACTAGACTATGCAGATAAACGGACTATCGGCACGTGTTGCGCAACTCTACTGTAGACTCTGTGTCTAACAATACGCAGATATTCAAAAACCTAACTACCGAAGCACTCAGGTGAAACTAAATAATTCTCTCCTGATTAGGAATATTTCATATGTCACAAAATCGGTGTACTTTCCTATGGAAACGAAAACTCGAGATGTGGCTATTAGATATTAAATTTAAGCGCAGAAACTCAAGAAGCTAAACTATTAAAGTACACAGATAATATAATAACATTCGCTCCCGGTTAGGAAGCGGTTACTTCCCTGTTGCTGCGTCTGCCACGGTCGGCCACTACTGCCTATAGTTGAGATATAAATACAAGACTGTGTTATGGATGAAAACAAGGTCGGTAGCTGCAGGTTTCTTTAAGACCACTCCCTCCAATTTTTTCCTTATTTTCCTTTGCTGCTCGTTCGGTGTACAGACTGAATAAGACAGGGAATAGGCTACAACCCTGTGTCACTCCCTTGTCCACCACTGTTCCCTCTAATATCAGTTGACTCTTATAACTGCCATCTGGTTTCTTTACAAGTTATAAATAGCCTTTCAATCCCCGTATTTTACCTCTGCTACTCTCAGAGCTTCGATGAGAGTACTCCAGTCTACACTGTCGAACGCTTTCTCCAAGTCTGCAAACTGTAACTGATCTTCCCTAAGGTCGGCTTGCATCAATTTTTCCATTCTTCTCTAAAGAATTGGTATTAGTGTTTTGCAACTTATGACTTATTAAACTGGTACTTCGATAGTATTCACACCTCTCGGCACCTGCTTTCTTTTGAATTAGAATTATCAAAAATAGCTCTAAGCACTACGGGACTTAACATCTGAGGTCATCAGTCCATTAGACTTAGAACTACTTACACCTAACTAACCTAAGGACATCACACACATCCATGCCCGAGGCAGAATTCGAACCAGTGACCGTAACGGTCACGCGGTTCCAGACTGTAGCGCCTAGAACCGCTCGGCCACTCCGGCCGGCTTTTCAGTCTCCTAACCTACCTACCCGATTAAGGATTCTAACATTCCGCACGCTGATCCGTAGAAAGATAGTTTTGTTTCTCGTGATGACCACATCCTCATTAATAGTTCTCGCCGGGAGATCCGAATGGGGGACTATCTACCTCCACAATATTTAACACAAGAGGATTCAATGATTGGTTAACCATACAGTAGAGCTGCATGCCCTCGGTAATACTTCTGGCTGTAGTTTCCCCTTCCTTTCAACCGTTAGAAGTACCAGTTCAGCGAAGGTATTATGGTTTATGGTACAATGCCACATCTGTCAGTCATTCAGACACTTGCTCCTGCAGCTATTGAAAAGGCTGGTGAACTTCTTAGGAACTACACATTGGTCTGACCTCTAAACAGAAATACCATCTCCTTAGTTTCACCTACGGTACTGCTATTTGTATCGCTGAAGTACGGAACCCATCCCACCAACGGAAAAGTTCATGTTCATGGGGTGGGGAATTTGGCGTATATAAACTTGAAAAATTTCCAACGTACGTCACAAAATAAGGCACATTATATAAGGACTGGTCTGTCTTAGGAACTCACTCTGTGTTTTCCGCACTATTTTAGACTTGTTGTCTATTATTAACATACATGAAAATTTTTCTATGGCAATTAGTCTTACTACTTCAAAATAATTCTGTAAAAGAGCTTAATATCTATCATCTAATCCGATGGGACTTCTCGTAATGTACAGTGTGATTATAATTAAAGTTAAACTTTCAAAACGCTGTATAAATTACACCACTGGTCAGAATGACGTCAAATTGCAATGGAATATTATCGGAGGAGAAAAACTTATGGCAGAAGAAAAAAATATTGTGAAAATTGATCAACAGATGCGCTGTATGTGTTATAATATGTAAATGAAAACATCTATCATGCGCACGACCCTCTGAAGTTGGTGTAAACACACCGGCTACACGGCTTTCCTCCTTTCGCGTCTGCGACGTTCGTCATGACTGTCTCAATGCAGGATCGCGCTCTGCTTGTAAAACTGTATTACAAGAATGATGACTGTGCACACGTCGCTCTGCAGAACATTCGGACACTGAAGGGTTTGAAAAAAGGCGTTGGTCCGATTACTGCCGTGGGTCTGGAGAAAATAATACGCAAATTCGAAAGACGGGTTCTTTTGGTGTGCAACCATGTAGAGGGAGGAAACGAACTGATTCGACGTCAGTGGAAGCAATGGCCACAGCTGTGCAGGAGGAGAGTGTGCAAACTTGCACACTGCATGGAGAATTGCCCGAACATTGGACATTCCCGTCAGCACGGTGCGTAAAATCCTACGAAACATCCTTCTTTGCTATCCACTGAAAATGACCCATGTGCACGAGTTGCTTCCTATTGACCTGCCAGAGCAAGAGAGATCTTTGCTTTAGAATTTCTTGCTCGCATGGAAGTGGACAGTGATTGGCCATGGAAGATTTTGTGGGCAGATGAAGCTCACTTCCTTCTGACAGGATACGTCAATGCACAGAATTGTCGAATATGGGCAACGGAAAATCCACACGAAAAATCAACCAGTACCACTTAATCCTGAAAAGGTCACAGAGTGGTTCGGGTTTACGGCATCATTTATCATATTACCATATCTTTTCTAAGTGACAGGTGTTTCGGTCCTGTTACCTGTACCGTCAGTGGTAGGCGCTATGAGAGTCTTTTGCGCAACCACGTCATTCCAACAGCGTGGATGTATGGATGGGATCATTTTTATGCAAGATAGCGCACCCCCGCACATTGAAAATCTAGTTAAGCAGCTGCTGAAGCGCCTTTTCGGAGATGCTAGAATTTTCAGCCACCATTTCCCTACAGCATGGCAGTCACGATCACCTGGTCTTCATCCCTACGACTTCTGGCTGTGGGGCTATCCGAAAGATGTTTTCAATGTTCCGAATGCAAACTTAGCTGCATTGAAGGCATGTATTGCGCAACACATTCTGAACGTGACCCTGGAAACACTTCGATCAGTTGTGGAACCCGCTGTTTCTAAGTTTAACTTTAATTGTAATCACGCTATATACACTCCTGGAAATTGAAATAAGAACACCGTGAATTCATTGTCCCAGGAAGGGGAAACTTTATTGACACATTCCTGGGGTCAGATACATCACATGATCACACTGACAGAACCACAGGCACATAGACACAGGCAACAGAGCATGCACAATGTCGGCACTAGTACAGTGTATATCCACCTTTCGCAGCAATGCAGGCTGCTATTCTCCCATGGAGACGATCGTAGAGATGCTGGATGTAGTCCTGTGGAACGGCTTGCCATGCCATTTCCACCTGGCGCCTCAGTTGGACCAGCGTTCGTGCTGGACGTGCAGACCGCGTGAGACGACGCTTCATCCAGTCCCAAACATGCTCAAAGGGGGACAGATCCGGAGATCTTGCTGGCCAGGGTAGTTGACTTACACCTTCTAGAGCACGTTGGGTGGCACGGGATACATGCGGACGTGCATTGTCCTGTTGGAACAGCAAGTTCCCTTGCCGGTCTAAGAATGGTAGAACGATGGGTTCGATGACGGTTTGGATGTACCGTGCACTATTCAGTGTCCCCTCGACGATCACCAGTGGTGTACGGCCAGTGTAGGAGATCGCTCCCCACACCATGATGCCGGGTGTTGGCCCTGTGTGCCTCGGTCGTATGCAGTCCTGATTGTGGCGCTCACCTGCACGGCGCCAAACACGCATACGACCATCATTGGCACCAAGGCAGAAGCGACTCTCATCGCTGAAGACGACACGTCTCCATTCGTCCCTCCATTCACGCCTGTCGCGACACCACTGGAGGCGGGCTGCACTATGTTGGGGCGTGAGCGGAAGACGGCCAAACGGTAGCCCTCTCGCAGTGTCCGGAGCAAGTATGGTGGGTCTGACACACCGGTGTCAATGTGTTCTTTTTTCCATTTCCAGGAGTGTATATGAAGAAGCTGTTTCCTTAGTTCCAGTCTTCAGACTATCGATCTCAGATCTTCAGATGTTTTTGAAACATATCTTAATGTAATAAAGCCAAAGTGGTATCAGAGAGAGGTGTATCTCTTGGACTGACATTGAATATCTTAAGACAAGTTGGTGGTCATAGACTGGAATTAAAGAAACATATTCGATACTTCTTTGGATCGCTGCTTTTATTCACACAGCTTATGTATATTTGTAGCACATACAGATGATAGTACTGCCCACAGGCGGAAGCAGTGTCTTCGGCGGCCTACAACTGTTCATGGGTGGGGGCCAGCGAGCGTTTCAAGCGCGCGTTGAGAATCCTCATCAGCCGGGCCCAGAAGCCGCTGGTTCTGACTGCTGGGCACCTCTACCCCATCAACAGGGCTGCCTTTGTCTCGGTGAGTGTCTAGTATCAAACTCCTGTAAGTAGCAGCACCAGTCCCTTTATTGTCATATTGGTACCCATTTTACTTCTCAAGCTTCAGTGTTCCTGTAATTTTTGTACGGCTGGTTACATTACTGAATTTTTGAATAACGTCATTATTGGATAGGATTTGAGATAAGCCTGACACTATATACTTAAGATCTGATAACTTTAGTAATATTACTAGGCGATGAAATACACTGTGCTTCGTAAAACCTGATTGTATAGATCTCGTGATTTTTCTGTTTTTTGTGCAATTCACGTTATTTCATCTTTCGTTAAGAACAGTGGTCTGAAACATGCCATTTCGATGCATATTTTGCGCCTAGAAAGTTGGAGAGTATTTTCTCGCTAGAAAACTTAAATACAGAAGCAACAAAAAGCTCTTTAGTCCGAAGCCTGGTTCGATGCAGCTCTCCATACTGCTCTATAGTGTGCGAGCACCCTTACGTCCGAATAACTACGGCAACCTATAAGTTTATGAATTTGCTTACTGTATTCATCTCTTGTTTGTCCTTAATAATATTTACTCCCATACTTCCCTCAAGTACAATTTTTTTTTAAATGTTCAAATGTGTGTCAATTCCTCCGGGGCCGCGCGGGGTAGACGCATGGTTTAAGGCGTCTTAGCACGGTTTCCCCCATGAACCATGGACCTTGCCGTTGGTGGGGAGGCTTGCGTGCCTCAGCGATACAGATGGCCGTACCGTAGGTACAACCACAACGGAGGGGTATCTGTTGAGAGGCCAGACAAACGTGTGGTTCCTGAAGAGGGGCAGCAGCCTTTTCAGTAGTTGCAAGGGCAACAGTCTGGATGATTGACTGATCTGGCCTTGTAACAATAACCAAAACGGCATTGCTGTGCTGGTACTGCGAACGGCTGAAAGCAAGGGGAAACTACGGCCGTAATTTTTCCCGAGGGCATGCAGCTTTACTGTATGATTAAATGATGATGGCGTCCTCTTGGGTAAAATATTTTGGAGGTAAAATAGTCCCCCATTCGGATCTCCGGGCGGGGACTACTCAAGAGGACGTCGTTATCAGGAGGAAGAAAACTGGCGTCCTACGGATCGGAGCGTGGAATGTCAGATCCCTTAATCGGGCAGGTAGGTTAGAAAATTTAAAAAGGGAAATGGATAGGTTAAAGTTAGATATAGTGGGAATTAGTGAAGTTCGGTGGCAGGAGGAACAAGACTTCTGGTCAGGTGACTACAGGGTTATAAACACAAAGTCAAATAGGGGCAATGCAGGAGTAGGTTTAATAATGAATAGGAAAATAGGAAAGCGGGTAAGCTACTACAAACAGCATAGTGAACGCATTATTGTGGCCAAGATAGATACGAAGCCCACACCTACTACAGTAGTACAAGTTTATATGCCAACTAGCTCTGCAGATGAGGAAGAAATTGAAGAAATGTATGATGAAATAAAAGAAATTATTCAGATAGTGAAGGGAGACGAAAATTTGATAGTCATGGGTGACTGGAATTCGAGTGTAGGAAAAGGGAGAGAGGGAAACGTAGTAGGTGAATATGGATTGGGGCTAAGAAATGAAAGAGGAAGCCGCCTGGTAGAATTTTGCACAGAGCACAACTTAATTACAGCTAACACTTGGTTTAAGAATCATGATAGAAGGTTGTATACATGGAAGAACCCTGGAGATACTAGAAGGTATCAGATAGATTATATAATGGTAAGACAGAGATTTAGGAACCAGGTTTTAAATTGTAAGACATTTCCAGGGGCAGATGTGGACTCTGACCACAATCTATTGGTTATGACCTGTAGATTAAAACTGAAGAAACTGCAAAAAGGTGGGAATTTAAGCAGATGGGACCTGGATAAACTGAAAGAACCAGAGGTTGTACAGAGTTTTAGGGAGAGCATAAGGGAACAATTGACAGGAATGGGGGAAAGAAATACAGTAGAAGAAGAATGGGTAGCTTTGAGGGATGAAGTAGTGAAGGCAGTAGAGGATCAAGTAGGTAAAAAGACCAGGGCTCTTAGAAATCCTTGGGTAACAGAAGAAATATTGAATTTAATTGATTAAAGGAGAAAATATAAAAATGCAGTAAATGAAGCAGGCAAAAAGGAATACAAACGTCTCAAAAATGAGATCGACAGGAAGTGCAAAATGGCTAAGCAGGGATGGCTAGAGGACAAATGTAAGGATGTAGAGGCTTATTTCACTAGGGGTAAGATAGATACTGCCTACAGGAAAATTAAAGAGACCTTTGGAGATAAGAGAACCACTTGTATGAATATCAAGAGCTCAGATGGGAATCCAGTTCTAAGCAAAGAAGGGAAAGCAGAAAGGTGGAAGGAGTATATAGAGGGTCTATACAAGGGCGATGTACTTGAGGACAATATTTTGGAAATGGAAGAGGATGTAGATGAAGATGAAATGGGAGATACGATACTGCGTGAAGAGTTTGACAGAGCACTGAAAGACCTTGGTCGAAACAAGGCCCCCGGAGTAGACAACATTCCATTGGAACTACTGACGGCCTTGGGAGAGCCAGTCCTGACAAAACTCTACCATCTGGTGAGCAAGATGTATGAAACAGGCGAAATACCCTCAGACTTCAAGAAGAATATAATAATTCCAATCCCAAAGAAAGCAGGTGTTGACAGATGTGAAAATTACCGAACAATCAGTTTAATAAGTCACAGCTGCAAAATACTAACAAGAATTCTTTACAGACGAATGGAAAAACTAGTAGAAGCCAACCTCGGGGAAGATCAGTTTGGATTCCGTAGAAATACTGGAACACGTGAGGCAATACTGACCTGACGACTTATCTTAGAAGAAAGATTAAGGAAAGGCAAACCTACATTTCTAGCATTTGTAGACTTAGAGAAAGCTTTTGACAATGTTGACTGGAATACTCTCTTTCAAATTCTAAAGGTGGCAGGGGTAAAATACAGGGAGCGAAAGGCTATTTAGAATTTGTACAGAAACCAGATGGCAGTTGTAAGAGTCGAGGACATGAAAGGGAAGCAGTTGTTGGGAAGGGAGTAAGACAGGGTTGTAGCCTCTCCCCGATGTTATTCAATCTGTATATCGAGCAAGCAGTAAAGGAAACAAAAGAAAAATTCGGAGTAGGTATTAAAATCCATGGAGAAGGAATAAAAACCTTGAGGTTTGCCGATGACATTGTAATTCTGTCAGAGACAGCAAAGGACCTGGAAGTGCAGTTGAACGGAATGGACAGTGTCTTGAAAAGAGGTTATAAGATGAACATCAACAAAAGCAAAACGAGGATAATGGAATGTAGTCAAATTAAGTCGGGTGATGCTGAGGGAATTAGATTAGGAAATGAGACACTTAAAGTAGTAAAGGAGTTTTGCTATTTGGGGAGCAAAATAACTCATGATGGTCGAAGTAGAGAGGATATAAAATGTAGACTGGCAATGGCAAGGAAAGCGTTTCTGAAGAAGAGAAATTTGTTAACATCGAGTATAGATTTAAGTGTCAGGAAGTCATTTCTGAAAGTATTTGTATGGAGTGTAGCCATGTATGGAAGCGAAACATGGACGGTGAATAGTTTGGACAAGAAGAGAATAGAAGCTTTTGAAATGTGGTGCTACAGAAGAATGCTGAAGATTAGATGGGTAGATCACATAACTAATGAGGAAGTATTGAATAGGATTGGGGAGAAGAGAAGTTTGTGGCACAACTTGACCAGAAGAAGGGATCGGTTGGTAGGACATGTTCTGAGGCATCAAGGGATCACCAATTTAGTATTGGAGAGCAGCGTGGAGGGTAAAAATCGTAGGGGGAGACCAAGAGATGAATACACTAAGCAGATTCAGAAGGATGTAGGTTGCAGTAGGTACTGGGAGATGAAGAAGCTTGCACAGGATAGAGTAGCATGGAGAGCTGCATCAAACCAGTCTCAGGACTGAAGACCACAACAACAACAGCACGGTTTTTGTGACTCCCCCGTGTCGGAGGTTCGAGTCCTCCCTCGGGCGTGGGCGCGTGTGTTGTCGTTAGCGTAAGTTAGATTAACATAGATTAGTTAGTGTGTAAGCCTAGGGACCGATGTCCTCAGCAGTTTGATCCCATAGTCCTCACGACAAATTTCCAACATTCCTCAGGGATCCCTCCGGCCTCAAACCGTGCAGACACTCCATGCGGCCACTACTAAATTGAACCTTTGATATCTCAGGATTTGTCCTATCAACCAATCCTTTCTATTAGTCAAACTGTACTACAAATTTCTTGCTCTCCAGTTCTGTTCACTACCTCTTCATTAGTTACGTCATCTACTCATCTGATCTTCAGCATTCCTCTGTAGCACCACATTTCGAAAGCTTCTATTCTCTTTTTGTCTAAACTGTTAATCATGCATTTCACTTCCACGCATCGCTAACTCCAGACAAATATCTTCAGAAAAGGCTACCTAACACTTAAATCTACATTCGATGTTACAGAATTTCTTTTCTTCGGAAATGCTTTCCTTGCCATTACCAGTCTACATTTTATATCCTCACTACGTCGGCCATAATCAGTTCTTTTAGCGTCCAAGCAGGACAGCTCGTCTACTACTTGAAGTGTCTAGTTTCCTATTCTAACACCTTCAGTATCACCTACTTTAAGTCGGCTGTATTCCATTATCCTTGTTTTGCTTTCATTGATATTCGTCTTAAATGCTTCATTTAAGACGCTGTCCGTTCCGTTCAAATGCACTTCCTAGACCATGGTTGTCTCTGACAGAATTACACTGTCACCAGCAAACCTCAAAGAATCTGTTCCTTCTTCTTGAATGTTAATTCCTACTATATATGGTTCGCTGGTTTCTTTTACTGCTTACTCTACGTACGAAGTGAATAAAATCTGTAATAAGCTACAACCCTGTCTCACTCCATTCGAAAGCACTGGTTCCGTTTCATGCCTTTCGACTCTCAACACTAGCGTCTGTTTTCTGAATAAGTTGAAAATGGCCTTTCGCTTCCTGTATGTTACCCCTCTTTCCTTCAGAACTTCAAGGAGAGTACTCCAGTCAACATTGTGAGAAGCTTTCTCTAAGTCTACATATGCTGTATGTCTAACCAGTGCATTGATTTAATCTCATCATATTACGTACAAAAACAGTTCATCTCATTGCGTTTACCAAACATGAATCACTTTCTGACATGAATATGAGTCTCTAAAAGCGAATGAAGTATCAAGTGTGGCTTTATTTCACACGTTTGCTCTAGTAAATTCCAGAAACTTCAACTTGTGAACGCCATGGTAGTCCTAAATATCTACATACTATCAAAATACTAGCAAGCACATGGGAAATAGTAGGACCATAAAGAACGACTTTTAATTAGTAAAGGACAAGGATCAAATGTGCTTCTCTCGAGACTGCAACAAACAAAACTTACCTTTCCTCGATACCGCAGTTCTGGGCTTTCACATCAATAGGAGGGCATAAGGGAAAATATATCTGTGTGTCACTGATATACGGTATTTGTAGTGTCAAAATCCCACAAGTTTCGAAGTCGTCCTGTTTCAGATGTGTTGCATGCATACCGCACAAAGTGGTCACTGGGATGTAGAAAGAAGTCACATACGAATATGCTTTTAATTTCAGTGAGATACTAAGGTGACGAAACGTTACGAAAGATAAAACTGCGAAAGACAATTGTTTTAAAATGCTAATTATAATCATAAAATAATGTAAAAGTTCAGAGTTTCTTTCAAGATGTTCAGTGAAGCCGGAGTTGATCAACAGAAAGTTCACCAATTCAGTGTTCGCAACATTGTCTAAATGACGTTTAATACGCTCTGCAACGGTTTCGCATTCATGTGTACCCGTTTATTTGACTTCTTTCTATGCTGTTGTTAATTCCTGGACTCTTTCCTTGTGTCACATTTATACTATTGACTATTTTTTCAGATAAGAGAAAAACTGGGGTAACAACCAAAACAAATTTGTGGATATATACGTTGGGGCGTTGTAGGCAAAACAGAACGTTTTTAAAGAGGTTTCTGAAGGATACTGTTGAGTTAACACAACATGGAACTCTTACACGACTTTTCTGTATTCCGGGAATTATATAAGTTCCGTTTTACCGAAGATGACTGAATAACTCATTACTGAATGAAAAGGAGAGGAAAAACTAGTTTTTTCCTTTTTAAATCACATAGAAGAGTAATCATTTGTCGTATGTAGCTGAACAAAGGCGCTTCACTAATTGTAGACATTGGTCTCCCAATTAAGACTGTAATCTCTCTATAGTTCCAAAATATAACACCATCTACATCTTCTATATTTCTTTTCGAAGTCTGTTTCTGTAGACTGTAGAGTTCTTTGTGATCTGCTCAACTCTGTTTACCGAATCATTATCCAATATCATATTTTTCGATGGTCTGTAAAATATTTTCCGTATACTGCTCCAACAGAACTTCACGAGTTCAAATTTCTATAAACTGTAGAAGTAAGTGGAGGTAAGAAGGAGCCAGTCTGCCGTAGTAGACGGAACAAAGGAACAATTTTACCATCTGTAGCTAGATTATTCTGTTTCACCGCCCCGAGAGAACCCATATTGACACATGCATTCTCCTGATGATTTCTTTCTCTTTTCAACTCACTATTTTTTCATCATAGAAAAATAATTCGTATTTGGCAGTTGTTGTTTCCCTCTCCACATTGTAAGGGATAATCATGTCAGGAAGTACTGAACATAAATTTTTCTTCATAAGCAAGAGCCTTTCTTTCTCAGAGTCGCCATCTTCCATCCAGTGTGATTATTGTTACACGTCAGTCATAAAAACGAGAGTAATTATTTCTACCGCTGTCTGTACATGGTGGAGAATTATTTTTCGCATTCTGCTAGTGGTGTTCCGATCTGGTACAAAGTTGTCTCACACCTAAACTCTTCATGAAGAATTTACTATACCCCTACTTACGATTTGCCATATATCAGATTTCTTAAAATACGGAAACCGCAGAATTAATTTTACATGCATAACGTTAATCATCAGCTACAGAAATTCTGTTGGACAGTATCTGTCGTTAATACAGTTTAAATACTACCTTTGTCAATTATATTTACAAGCGGAGTGATAATCGTGTCACGGCCTAAATATCGTGTACACAAAAGTATCATATTTTTACATATTGATATCTTACTGTTTATTTTTTGTATTGTGATTTAATAAAACATTACCAGAAGTTCCTCCCCAGCGTAGCTCTTCTGATTCCATCTTCCATATTGTTTTCGGACACCTGTTTCCTGATCTATTACCTAGATGCCTGTCCATCATCTTCTTACGCCACCTGCCCTCACCCAAACGGTTTACGTGCCCATTAGGTCTCAGTCGCTTTGTTTCGATTGTATCCGTTAAAGTTGTGTCCAGGTTCCAGCTCTCACATGTGTCTTTATTTGTAATTCCATCCCGTAGTGCCAACCAACGGTAAAACCTTCGAAACCTAACCTCCAGTGTGAATAAGTTCCTTTATAATTTTTCAGGTATTTCCCACGTTTCTGTCCCGTACGTTGCTATCTTTTCTACAGCGGTTTTAAACACCCCCAATCTTCATCTGTTATGATATATTTGTGTGCTATAAAATTCCATTCAACTGTTTGATTTTCCGGTCCTAAAAATAGTGCATCCTACAGAAACGTGTATTAAGAGTAATGATGGAACTTTAGAATAATATTAGATAAAGTCTTCTTCAAGGACACTAGCATTTTACTGTAGCATGTACTACATTGAGTTTTAACGGTATTTCCAGCCAGTATTAATAGTCTCTGCCACGCAGCCACATCACATAACTGTGTCTTATAATTTTATGTCTTGTCCGTTCTTTGAAATTGAGTGAAACACTTCCTAACTAAAGTATTCAATTAAAAACTATGTGCTAAATACCAGTTTCTTCAAAGCATCAGCGTTTTTTTCTGACTTCAGTTAAGAAATGAATACCGCGAAATAGAACTGACTGTAATTATAGTAGTTCAGTCTCTTTCATTCTGTCTTCATGCTTAGTAACTGAGATTAATGTATATTAGCCGTCATAACATGTGAGTGTGAACTGTGTAAATGAGAGACATAGAACTAAGGAAGTGTAACGTTGAAATAGTATCATGTTATAACGTTCAGTGTGTTTATGTAATTCTCCGTCTGTGTTGCAGTTGCTGAATGCATCGTACTCATACTACGCACTTTTGGGACAAATTAATAGCCGCTCGACCGAGACAACACACTGAAACCTTAACTGCTATTGATGCTGATGAGAAGAACTACTTGTTGATATCTCGTTTTACTCACAAATATAATTACGTGTCTCATTCTACACTATAACTGATATAGTCACTGCATAGTATCCTCACGGCGCTGTAGATTATACCACAGAGACAAATACTTTGTCAAATAAACCTCAACCTACACTTAAATGTGTCTAAGGAGAGAAAATTGTATTATGCACTTAATGTTTGAGAGCAAGTCATTTATTCTCTTCCAAAGAGTAAAAAAAAGGTGCTGAATTTTCGGAAGTACAGAACTATTTTGGGTCTTTTGTGCTATCATTGGCACTAATAAATTAAGTTCGCATTTGTGCTGAGGTGTTCGAATTCTTATACTACATATACAAGATCGGTTGAATGTATTTCTTACAATTATATTATGCACTCTTCTCCGAAAGTTCTCTAATTTCTTGAAAAAGGAAACATGTAAAGAAACATTCTTAATCAAACTGAAATCTGATAACAGTGCCACAAAGTCTGGTTATTATTTGATGCGATTTGTTCGTAACATTTGTAATCTTAGAAACTCTTCAACTGTCTGTTATTAATTGCTTTACCATTAATATGTATCAACACCTTGTATTCAATCACGTAAGTACTATGTGTCTCCAAAGGAAAATGCAGCCAGTAAAGAATGAAATTAATTTATTCATTCTTGGTGGCAGAGATTGTACAAGACTAGGAGGTCATAATCAAAGCTGTTGAATAGTTCTAGCTCGGGTTGCCTAAATAAGTGCATACAGAATTTTCACAGCTAATTTATACTTTTGAAGTTATTTGTTGCACTGTATAGTGTATTTAAGTACCCAGACATATTTTGGAAGGACGAAAGTTCAGAATTTTTGTCTCGTCTACGATGCTTAGTGAAATCGGTTGTCGCCTCGTCAATATAAACGTCCTAGCATTCGCTTTTATAGATTTATGAAAGTCATGGACAAGCTAAATCAAAATGGTCTGGTTGTGATGTGAATCATGACCCAAATGTCGGTCCGGTGTTATCACTGTGCCACGAGTTCTTTGACATGTTTGAGACAGTGACCATTTTCACACTGAAGACATAAAATACTACATGGTTGCAAGAATTGCTTTAAAACCTTCACATGAGACGTTAGTCACGAGGCACTTTCGGAACAACGCCTGTAACATGCACTTTTTTGTGACTGCCTCGGATGTGGCATCATTTTGGATAGATACGGCGTAGCTAAGGATGACCGCAGTTTTAGTGCTGAAATGCCGTATCTAGTTGTTTGTAGGTTAAAGGTGCACGGCAGGAGAAAATTCAGCGAGTCAGTACACTGAGATTATCTGATTAATCACATTACGTAGAGCAATGTTCATAGTAATAGGGTTCCGTACATCTGCCGGTAAAGACGAAATCCTTACAAGATCCTTATTTTGTCCATCTGTCTCTATATGTGTAACTGCTACCACTCGTTTTTCTCAAGAACTGGTATAGGTATTGAGTTGAAATTTATATCTCATAGATAGGTCAAGAACCACTAGGCGGAATAATAGATTCAAGCTTCTGAGTCAATGTAATCAAAAGATACTGCATTTATTTGTACATTCACGAACTAAGTTATCAAAACACAAAGGGTACTTTCCGTTAACCTAGAATCATGAAATTTGGCAAGAAGCAAGGTCTCACAGTACAAGTAAAGGAAAATTTCCGACAATTGTCAATTTGGATCTATATCACGTAAAAAACATTACAAACTTAAGTAAAGAATCACAGGAACTACTCGGGACTTGATTTGATTTTCATTTATATGTAGAGTCGGTCATGAGGATAGTTTGTATATATAATCTACAAATATAATTAGCGCTAGTTGTCTGAGTTCCCTACCACAGTGAAAGCGATGCCTCTGCCAACTAGCTGTGATACGCGTAAGAACACTCTACCTCGCCACGTTGGCACAAGCATAACAGGTCCTTTACGAAGAGTTCTACGTATAATAATTCGCTGATTTTGCCTTTGACTCGTTTGTAGTTTATACTGAAGAGCCAAAGAACCTGGCACACCTGCCTAATAACGTGTAGGACCCCCATTAGTCTGCGAGAGAGCCGCAACACGACGTGGCGTGGACTCGACTAATGTCTGAAATAGTGCTGGAGCGAATTGACACCATGAATCCAGCAGGGCTGTCCTTAAATCCGTGTGGGTGGCTAGGTGAGGGGGGGGGGGGAGATCTCTTCCGAACAGCACGTTGCAAGGCACCCCATATATGGTCCCGTTGCAAGGCACCCCATATATGGTCCTTTATGTTCATGTCTGGTGAATTTGCTGGCCAGTGGAAATGCTTAAACTCAGAAGAGTGTTCATGAAGCTACTCTGTAGCAATTCTGGACGTGTGGGACGTCGAATTGTCCTGCTGGAATTGCCCAAGACCGTCGGAATGCACAAGAATGGATGCAGGTGATCAGACAGGATGCTTACGTACGTGTCACCTGTCAGAGTCGTATCTAGACTTATCAGGGGTCCCATATCACTCCAACTGCACACGCCCCACACCATTAAAGAGCCTGAACCATCTTGAACACTTTCTGCTGACATGTAGGGTCCATGGATTTATGAGGTTGTCTCCATAACCGCAGACCTCCATCCGCTCTATACAATTTGAAACAAGACTCGTCCTACTAGGCAAGATGTTTCCAGTCATCAACAGTCCAACGTCGGTGTTGACGGGCCCAGGCGAGGCGTAAGACTTTGTGTCGTGCAGTTATCAAGGGTACATGAGTGGGCCTTTGGCTACGAAACTCCATATCGATAATGTTTCGTTGAGTGGTTCGCACGCTGACACTTGTTGATGGCCCAGCACTGAAATCTGCAAAAATTTGCGGAAGGGTTGCACTTCTGTCAACCTGAACAATTGCTTTCGATCATCGTTGGTCCCGTTATTGCAGGATCTTTTTCCAGCGGAAGCGATGTCGGAGATTTGATGTTTTGCGGGATTCTTGATATACACGGTACACTCGTGAAATGGTCGTAGGGGGAAATCCCCACTCCATCGCTACCTTGGGGATGCTGTGCCCCGTCGCTCGTGCGCCGACTTTTTAACACCACATCCAAACTCACTTAAATGTTCATAACCTGCCATTGTAGCACCAGTAAACGATCTAACAACTGCGCCAGACACTTGTTGCCTTATATACACGTTGCTGACGGCAGCGCCGTCTTCTGCCTATTTACATATGTGTATTTCAATACACATGGCTATACCAATTTCTTTGGAGCTTCAATGTATAATGCTTTAAAGGTAACAAATACTAGTAGCTGATTCATCATTGCATTCTCATTGTTTGGTACGAGGTTCTGATACCACATGAAATGTCTGTTGAAGCGTTCCACAGAACAGCGTGAAATTTCTCTTACAAAATCCCTGTTACAGGTTTTACCGTATTCTTCTCTGGCGGCTTCCACCAAATCTTAGTATTAAGTGCGATGAAAACGAAAGCGGTCGAAGTCAGTGCGTCTGCAGTAGCCAGTTAGCATAGAATGTTAATCTTCAAAATTGAAAGTAATACATTCTTAAGACTGTTGGAATTCCCGGAACCTATATTTTTACCGGTATCGATATCGATAACCGATAAAACTCCTTGAGATTCTTGTTTCCTGGGATGAATGAAGTATCTACATACATAATTGTACGGAACCCTCAAAGGCCAACACATATACACTTGTCTGTTTTTTCAAAACTCATCTTGTAGTGTTCGTTGGGAGAGAATATGGGAGCAGCTGTAGGGATTAAAATCATGGTGACCGAGACTGAAGACTTGCTATTTAAAATTTTATTGGATATGTGGATGACGCACATAAAGGGTAGAGGTTGGGGAACCCCAATTCAATTCCTATTTATGAGTAAGGAAATAATTGTGAAATTAACAACCATAGAGGTAATTCACTACCCTCGGTGCCTAGCAAGAAATACTCAAGGATGTGAAAGATGTCATTGGGAAAAATTTGAGTACAAAACCTGAGGTAAAAATTTAATGAAAACGAGCAGGTTGTGCAACTATAAAGCTGAGCCAAAAACACTATACTAGAGAAACTGCAAAGATTGTTTTTGACATGTCCAGCGAGCCTAAAAGAAACCGTCTTTCAAGATTAATTAAGGAGACAAGAGCAGAAAGAAAGAAAAGATGAGAACGCTCAAAAAAGCCGTGGGGGAATGGAATAGAAGTGGCTCGGCAAGACAAGGGTCTGTCGATGGTTGAAGCAGTAACCGCGACAACAGTCACAGGAGGTCCTGATACTGCGGCACCGTTAGGCAGATGAGGTCAGGGTAAAGTATGCAACCGTAAAAATTAATTACTCAAGTGTTTAAATGCAGCGTTGTACGAAGAAATCTGTAATGACTCACTGATAGTGAGGTGGTGCAATGTTTGAGACAATGGACCCGCATTTTCGAAAGTCTGGCCATCCAAATTTAGGTTTTCTGTGGTTTTAATTAAATCACCTACAGTGAATGCTGGGAAGTTTCCACTGAATAAGAATTTCAGCACCCCATAACTTGTACTGGGTAGTGCTGCGTAAGTGACCACTACACAACAACGATGGTAGGTTATTCACAATCTATGACTTATTGACCTAGGTGAAGTAAACCACGTAAATATTATTTAGCACATTTTTACACCTGTAAATATCTCGCTTTAGTTGGTGAAGATGTTTAAAGTAAAAATTTGAAGGAGATTCCAAGACTGAATTTGTAATTTGCAGCATGTCTGTTGCTTGTAAATATGAATTGGACCATATTTTTGCTAACTACCGCTTGCATTGTGTTCATTAGCGTATAAATATCAAAGTTGCGCTTCGCAGTTCACGAAATGAAACATTTTCTCGGGTAAATCATATATAATTATCTCTTTCTTGCAATAACGATGTGCTTCATTGCTTTTCGTAAACTCTTGTGTTAACGTCATTACTCTTTCTTCTCATTTATGAACAAGTATAATGAAATCTGACACATTTAATGTCAGTGTAGTCCATGTAAGTGTTTCAACCAAAGGAAATCATACGTTCTACAGACATATTAAGTCTCACCTGTATCTATGTTAATGAATACAGGCCAAATGAATGAATAAAAATTTGGGCTAAGGCCGGATGATGCAGTGGCTGAGGCATCTATCGTGCAGGAGACCCAGATTCGAATCCCAGGTTGTTAAATGTTTTAATTCAGTTCTTAGGCCTGTATTCATTGTCATGTAACTTTCAAACTACTACTAACATTCGCGTCTATGTAAAAAGGTAAGTGTGGTGCATGGTCATTGTTGACTTGCTTTTCTGCGAGTGTGATATATACTGTATATCTCTCTGTATCTCATGTGTATTATGTCATCAGTCTCCTGAAATGAGGCATATGTTATAATAAACTGTATATCTCAATAAAAAATCTATTCTCACAATTTTTTATACTTTGACAATCCAGAGTTTTAGAAGCTGCACTTAAGACTGCAGTGCCATGTTTAATACTTTTGTCGTTTACTTCAATTTTTTTCCTTTTGACAGCGGTAAAATCAAGCCGTTGGTTTGCTTTTCTACTATTGGGAGGACCACAAGTGGAGAGCGGAAAAACAAATGACACCAAAGATGATGGTGGAAAACTAATTTTTTTGTTTATGTTCAGCTATGTAAGGTCTATGTATACACTTGCTGGTGCTTCCTGGAGATATGAATTTCTTTTGTCAATTTATTACTGAAGCACAAGTTTTGTTCCATTATTCTGAATGTATGTTGTAGACAGTCCTGTTCAAAGGAGAATCTGGATCGTATATCAAACACAAGAGAGACTTGCTTCGTTATTCACTGAAACTGTAATTCTAATGTAATTTTCTGACGCAGTATTCACTGACCTTGCAGTACCGATTACACAGCGAAAAAATACTGAATACATACTTACTTACCGGGTAAATAAGAAGTTCAAACTCAGAATGAGAACACGTGCTAATAATTATTATAGACTGTTTTACAGACACAGCAGCGGTATACTGAGAAGGATTACGATATGAGACACAAAGTGTATGCCTACAGTTCATTTACATTCATGCTATTCTTCCATACAAGATGTATGTGTAATTTGACAGAGCAGTTATTTGTTTCCTGTGCCAATTTTTTGTCTTTTCTTCCTTTCTGTTAGAGTGGTGCGTTTGAAAATCAGCCATTTACAGAATTCGGTTCTTTTGAACCAAGTTTCATAAACTAGAAGTGGATAAAGGTGTTCCAAGTTTGGAATATAGATTGCCAGATCACTTACTAAACTTTAGAGCATTGGAAACTTTCCAAAAATCTAAGCCGTAATAGGGGAAAGCGGAGTTATATCCACTATGATTCCGTCCCAAACAAAACTGCACTGTATCATCAAAAGTATCCGAACACCTCCAAAAACTTATGTTTTTCATATTGGGTTCATTGTACTGCCACCTACTGACAGGTACTCCATGTCAGAGACCTTAGTAGTCACTATACATTGTGAGAGAGCAGAATGGGGCGCTCCGCAGAACTCACGGACTTGGTCAGGTGATTGGGTGTCACTTGCGTCATACGCCTGTACGCGAGATTTCCTCACTCCTAGGCGTCCCTGGGTTCAGTCTTTCAGGTGTGATGGTGAAGTGGAAACATGAAGGGACACAAAAGCGTACAGGCCCACGTTGTCTGTTGACTGACAGAGACCGTTGATAGTTGAAGAGGGTCGTAATGTGAAAGAGGCAGACATCTATCCAGACCATCGCACAGGAAATCCAAACTGCATCAGAATCCACTGCAGGTGCTATGACAGTTGGTGGGGGGAGAGAAAACTTGGATTTCATGGTCGAGTGGCTAGTCATAAGCCACGCATCATCCCGGTAAATGCCAAACAACGCCACGCGGGGTGTGAGGAGAGTAGACATTAGACGATTGAACAGTGGATAAATGTTGTGTGGAGTGACGAATCACGGTACACAGTGTGGCGGTCTGATGGTAGGGTGTGAGCATGGCGAATTCCCTGGGAACGTTATCGGAACTTCGATGTTTTAAGCATCTTCTTCCTTCCCACTGTTGAAGAACAATTCAGGGATGACTTTCGCACCTTTCAACACGATCGAGAACCAGTTCATAATGCACGGCCTGTGGCGGAGTGGTTACACGACGATAACGTCCCTGTAATGGACTGGCCTGCACGGAGTCCTGACCTGTATCCTACAGAACACCTTCGGGATGCTTTGGAACGCGGATTTCGTGCCAGGCCTCACCGACATACATCGATACCTCTCCTCAGTGCAGCACTCCGGAAAGAATGTTCTGCCATTCCCCAACAAACCTTCCAGCACCTGACTGAGCGTATTCCTGCGAGAGGGAAACTGTCATCAACTCTGAGGGTGGGCCAACATCATACTGAATTCCAGCATTACTGATTGAGGACGCCACGAACGTGTAAGTCATTTTCAGCCAGGTGTTGGGACACTTTTCATCACATAGTGTATGAAGGCCTAGTGGGTGCGCATATGTACTATTCATAACACTCTAATCCTGTTTAGGTGTAACTGCATTCGCTGAGCGTCGAAACTAACAGACTGAATATTAAGTAGCAGTCTGTACAACTTGCTTCCATGTAATGAAAACGCTACATTTCACTGCTTTTTCTTAGGTCGTAATTGTGTCGATGAAAGAAAGGAGAGTCTTCTTTCCGTTCTACAGTGTGTAAATACCTAATAAGTGAGCATTTAGATGGTCAAAACGGAATTTCAGTAGCCAGTACATACTTCCACCAAAGTCGCGTAGCGTCCTGCAGGGTTTAAATGTCATGCTATCTTTTGTAAAGCAGACCGCGTTCAAAAATATCTCGTGATTCATAAACGTTTTAACCATTTTCATCTGGAATGGACTTGAGTTAAGGCTTTGAAGACATCAACACAAGTGCATTCTGGTTATTTGCGACAAGTGTAGTCACAGCTCAATGAAGGACTCTTTTAGGCAAAGAAGGAAGAAAACCTTCGTTTATGAGAGTGGTACTCGTACTGCACGTGATATTATTGGCTAGTACCGTTTTAATAAAGTGTGCAACATTGACATAACATAGTCCTAGTCATAGTCCTAGTACAAGTGAGAGTGTCCGCCCGCTCCCCTCCCCCCGCCACAAATCACCCTAAAAAAAACAGTTTCGAGGTATGAAATGCACCAAATTAGCGATATTTTACACACAGAAGTGCTTTTAGGAATGCAGTTTCCCTGCTTTTACTTTACGGAATAGTCAGTTTCGTCTTTTTCTTTCTTAGGGGAAGGATAATATAAATGGCACTTAATAATTCTGCACGCCATGGATACCAGTAGCACAGTTTGCAGTTGTTACCAATTTAAAGGATGCATAATGGCTTTAAGATCAATATAATCCAGAGGAAATAATGTAGATGTCTTATATACATTTACAAATGAACACTGATCGGAATGTGAATATATACAATGGATTGAGTGGTGGTGTACTCCCACACTACCGAATTTATTTAGCAAATGTGTCGTAAATATGAGGTCAAGTAGTCACATAAATTAATACTGTGAACTCTTTACTGCACAGTGCCTACTATGATATGCATAGTTACACCATTGTGGTACTTACCTACAAAAAGCAAATTTTCTTCCATTGACGTACACTGAAGAGCCAGAAAAACTGGTACACCTGCCTGATACGTGTAGGGTCCCCGCGAGCACGCAGATGTGTCGCAACACGACGTCGCATGGATACAAGTAATGTCTAAAGTAGTGCTGGAAGCAACTGACACCACGAATCCAGCAGGTCTGTCCATAAACCAGTAAGAGTACGTGAGGGATGGAGACCTTTTCTGAACAGCACGCTGCCAGACATCCCAGATATGCTGAATAATGTTCACGTCTTGAGAGTTTCGTGGCCAGCGGAAATGTCTAAACTTGGAAGAGTGTTCATGGGGCCACTCTGTAACCATTATGGATGTGTTGGGTGACGCATTGTCCTGCTGGAATTTCCCAAGTCCGTCGGAATTCGCAATGAACATGAATGGACGCAAGTGATCAAACAGGATGCTTACAAATGTGCCACTCGTCAGGGACGTATCAGCGGTCCCATATCACTCCAATTGGACATGCCCCACACCATTACAGAACCTCCACCATCTTGAACAGACCCCTGCTAACATGCAAGGTCGGCCGGCTCTTGACGTTGTCTACATACCCATACACGTCCATCCGCTCGATAAAATCTGAAACGAGACTCGTCCAACGAGTCAACACGTTTCCAGTAATCAACAGTTGAATGTCGTTGTTGACGGGCCCAGGCTAGGCGTAAAGCTTTGTGTCGTGCAGTTATCAAGTGTACATTAGTGAAACTTTGACTCCGAAACCCTATATCGATGATGTTTCGCTGAATGGTTCGCATACTGACGCTTGTCGATGGCCCAGTATTGGAATCTGCGGAACCTGCAGCAGTTTGCAGTAGGGCTGCACTTCTGTCACGTTGAACGATTTTCTCCAGTCATCGTTTGTCTCTTTCTTGCAGGATCTTTTTCGGCCGCAGCGATGTCGGAGATTTAATGTTTTTCCTGATTCCTGAAATCCACGGCAAACTCGTGAAATGGTCGTACGGGAAAATCTGCACTTCATTACTACCTCGGAGATGCAGTATTGCATCGCTCATGCGCCGACTATGACACCACATTCAAACGCACTTAAATCTTGATAACCTACCATGGTAGCAGCAGTAACCGACCTAATAACTGCACCGGACACTTGTTGTCTTATATAGACGTTGCCGACCGCAGTGCCGTCTTCTGCCTTTTTATATATCTCTGTGTTTGAATATGTATGCCTATGCCGGTTTCTTTTGCGCTTCAGTGTATTTCAGTTTGATAATTTACTACCGCTTTTATTAATAAATTATTACGCTGTGGAAATCGGGTACATGAGTTTAATATAAAAAATTTGTCTCTCCTCAGTGTTACACGAAATACATACACTGATCAGGCCAGAATCAATCGACTTACTATCGACGTAAATCCGTTAAGTCGATAGCAGCGTCACTTGGCGAGGAATGACTGTTAGACACAAGCACGGTGCATGTGGTATCAGTAACCGTGCTGTCTGTCTATATTTATTTATTTATTTATTTATGCATTTATTTTACCTGGCAAGATTAGGGCCTTCAGGCGCTCTCTTACACCTAACCAGGCATACTCAGATTCAACAAATTTCAGTTTCTACAGAACATTAAGGACATATAACATGTTATACAGTATTAATGTTACAGAAAAAAATTAGAGATTATAAAAGTAGTACAATGATAATTATAACAATCAAAAAATAATTATAATAATCAAGAATAATAATAATAGTAATGACTATGTATAGGAAAGTAAACATATTTTTTCTTTTATGGATGTCAGTCCTATTGGTAGTTGGGAATTTTCTCGTTATATTCTTGCAGCTTGTGAGTTATTCTCATCAAGCAGAGACATAAGACGATAGAATGGGGTGAAAGAGATATAGAAGAGGTAGATAGGTTAGAGGAAGAGAAATAGAATGGTAAAATTCGAAGCTATGATGGAGAGGAAGAAGAAAAAAATGAGAGGGGCACGACAATGGTGGCTATACCGTCCCTAACATGTAAGTCTTGAGTTCCCTCTTGAATGTTAAGTGGTTCTGGATAAGACGCAGATCACAGGGGAGCGCGCTCCATAGTCGTATGGCTGAGGTGAAGAATGACACAGAGAAAGATTTTGTGTTATGTAAAGGTACAGCCAAGATGCTAGACGTATCCGATCTGGTATTGCGGTTGTGGAATGATGATAGGTGTTTAATGTGAGAAGATAAGTATTGGGGGCACCAGTGGCTAAGAAATCGACGAAGTAAGCACATCGTGTGGAGATCGCGTGCCTTATGTGGGCGTATCCAACCTAGCTGGGAGTATGAAGGACTGATATGATCATACAACCGTATATTGCATACGTATCTAACGCAAGCATTCATCACTAGCTCGAGGCATCTCGAATTTTCACTATTTGTGCCGTGTTGAACTACATCACAGTAGTAAAGATTAGGCAAGACTAGTGTTTGGACTAATTTTTGTTTAACATGGGTTGGAAATATTTTTCTAAATTTTTGAATTGCATGTAGGGAGGAGAGCGATTTCCAGCAAGCTGTGACTGTTTGTTCTTCCCAGTTTAGGTGTTCATCCAAGATTATTCCAAGGTCTTTTAGTTTTTTGGTATGGTAGTTGGGTACCATTGAGGAGTATTTGAGGGACTGTTTCGCGAAAGTACCGACTGATTAACTTTGGATGAGATATAAGTATGACCTGGGATTTCTTGGGGTTTAGTTTCAGACCTAGGTTCTGTGGCCATCGAGAAACAGAGCAAAGATCTGCGTTCATACTCGCTACTGCGTCAGCGATGTTCTTGGGGCTTGCACTTATGTACAGTTGGATCTCGTCGGCATATAGATGGTAGTTGCAGGAGTGAATCACTGAAGAAATATCATTAATGTACAGTGAGAAGAGTAATGGACCAAGGACGGAGCCTTGGGGAACTCCAGAGCGCACGTTTTTCCATGATGACTTTTCCGACCCACAAATGACTTGTTGACTTCAGTTTTTGAGGTAGCTGTCGAACCAGTGTATAGCGCTGTTTGAGAAATTCAGCTGTTTCATTTTAATTAGTAATATATCAAAGTCAACTGTATCAAAAGCCTTGCTAAAGTCAAGCAGTGTGAGGATGGTAGATTCACGTCTGTCCATAGCATGTTTAATGTCATCAGTTACTTTGATTAATGCAGTTGCTGTACTATGGTGCTTTTGAAAGCCTGACTGATATTTGTTGTGGATGTTATGAGTTTTGAGGTAATCCGTCAGCTGTTCATGGACGATGTATTCTAGGGCTTTAGATATTGCAGGTAGTATGCTGATCGGCCTGTAGTCACCTGGCGACTTAGGGTTGTCAGTCTTGGGTATAGGTTGAATTAAACTTTGCTTCCACTCAGTAGGATATGTACTACTGACAAGAGACAGGTTGAAGATGTCTGTGATAACTGGAGTAATAGTGTCTACGACGTTCTTAATCATGCCAATGCTCACTCCATCATTTCGTACTGCCTCGGAAGAGATTCTAATAATTGCCTTGTGTACTGTGCCGGTAGTTACATGTTTTAGGAAAAACTTGTCTCTCGAGAGATTGATATCTTGGGGCTGGTAATTTGTCGCTGCGTGGCAGTTTACAGCTGTTGAGAAGAAATCGTTGAATTCTTCTGCAGCCGCTTGATAAACAGCGTCAGATCTTCGCTTCCCTATACCGAAACTGCGCAGCTTTTTCCACAGTGCAGCAGGTTTTGTTATACTGCATACGACAGAGCGGGCATGTCTGATTTTGGCATTCCTCACGCTTTGTTTGGTTCTATTTCAGAGTTTCCTGTAAGCTTCGTACGCCTCGGGAGTTGGGTTACGCTTGAAGGCCCTATGTGCAGCATCACGTTTATTCATTAACTGGCGTAATGCAGTGGTGAGCCACGGAGCGGGAGCTCTCTTTACCTTGACAGTGCGTTGAGGAGCATGTTTATCATACAGTGCAATAATTTTGCGACATAATTCCCGAATTTTTCTGACTAAAGCCGGTTCATTGCTTATATCATGCCAAGGGATGTCTGAGCAATCCTTTTGAAGAGCGTCATGGTTAACATTTTTTAGGTTTCTGTAGGTTACCAGGTGAGATTTTTCTTTGCTAGTATGCACTGAGTAATTTAAGAATATCATGTCGTGAGCAGAGAGTCCTGGAGCGGATGTCTGATTGGCGCGAATTATTTTATCTGATTGCTTTGTTGTTATTATATCTATGAGTGTATGGCTGTGTGGCGTGTGATGAGTTGGGTCCAGCGGTGTTAAACTCATATCATTGGAGTGGAACAGTCTCCTTAGTTTTTCTGCAGAGGGAGATTTTAACTGTAAGTCGATGTTTGTGTCGCCCATAATGATTATGTGTTCATACAGTGTCACGAGCGAGGACAGGGCAGACTGAAAGGAGGACATAGCACTGACGTTTGGAGGTTTATAGATTACTCCAATTAGCAGTTTCAGATTCGATGTATTTATTTCGAAAAACAAGAACTCTGCATCTCCTTCGCCCTTTGCATCCGATGTGCATAGTACAGTAGGTCTGAGATCAGAGCGAACATAGGCACCGACATCACCTCCGCGTCGTGTTTCACGATCTGACCTTAGGAGAGAGTAACCAGTGATTCGGATAGCGTCGGAAGAAATGTTTGGTTTCAACCAAGTTTCAGAGACGAGGATAACATGGAACAGCGATTGGCAGAACAGGTCACAGAACTCGTCAAAGTGAGCCGTTAGCGACTGAGCGTTTGCGTGGACCACAAAGAGCCCGCCGCTGGAACCGGTCCGTCCCATTGTGGCCGCCTGTAGGACAGAGCGCGCTCCGTCTACCTGCTGGCCGGAAGAGGGACAAAAGCTGGATTTCGCGGGGGAAGACATATTTACAGGTGCGTCCAAGGTCGTGACTGACTCAAGCGTCTGTGGGCTAAAGGTGAAAGACAAGCTGGAGGTATCGGAGAAAGGAGCAAAAAGAAAGATGGAAAGTGGCAGTAGTGGTTACGAAAAAGATAATAGTAGTAGTAGTGGTAGTGACGAGGATGAAAATAACAGATATAGAAAGGCGGTTTTAAGGAGATTCCTGTTAATGGAGAATGTTAATTCCCGTATGACTGATAATATGAATATGCATGAGCACTTATGATAGACAAATAAAGAAGCAATATTTATGTGAAACAATTGACTGATTTTAAATAGAGTACTTATGGTACTTATAGAAATAACGAAGTAATATTTACGTAAAAAAATGAAAAAAAAGAATAAAAATTAACTTATATTAGGCAGAGTACAATATGAGACTTTGTGTCTCGCGAGATTTCGCTCAGTCTTTCAGTTCGGACATGTTCGTCACCGTTTTCCTCCCTCCTTCTGTCTTGACTACAATCCTGCCATCCTCGGTCCATACATTTTGAAGGCCGAACTGTGTGATCGCAGTGTTCAAAACTTTTAGTCTTTCGCGCGTCAGATCTTCCCTCAGAGTAACCCCACTCTTGGAGAGTTTTCTTTTCTGGGCAAACACTTCAGCTCTTTTCCGGTATGACACAAATTTAATTATTATGGGCCTGGGTTTCATGGCACCTGGTATCCTGCGCCAAACACGGTGGCTTCTGTCAATGTCGGCCACGTCGATCTGCACGCCAAGTTTCTCACGCACGAGGCTAATGGCCAGGTCGTCGGTGTTTTCACGATCGTTTTCAGCTACCCCGAACAAGCGCAAGCTGTTCCTTCGCTGATACTGCTCAATTTCATCGGTGGCCGCAGACAGTTTAGCTTCTAGGTCGGCGGCTTTTTTCTCTTGTGCGGCCAGGGACTTTTTAAGAGACTGGATTTCGGTGCTGTTGCGCCCGACAGACTCTTGCATTCTATAGAATGGGGAGGTCGCGTGATCTATCTGAGTTTGACCGAGGGAAGGCTGTGATGCCCCGGAGGCTCAGCACGAGAATTTCGGAAACTGCACCACTTGGTTTTCGAGGAGTGCTGTGGTGAGTATCTTCAACAAGTGGTGGAACAAGAGTGAAACCAGGTCCAGATGAGGTTAGTTGACCACGCCTCATTGCAGTTGTCGGACGTCGTAGGCTGGGCAGACTAGTAAAAGGAGACAGGCGGCGAACTTTGGTGGTACTGACATCACACTTTAATGCTAGTCTGAGAGTACAAGCGTATCTGAACACACAGTGCACCTAACACTCATAACAATGAGCTTCCGCAGCCGGCGATCCTTGCATGTGCCAATGTTAACACCATGACATCTGCAAGTACGACTGACATGGGCACGTGAACAGCAGCACTGGATGTCAGCGCTGTGGTAGAGCGTTGCATGGTCTGATGAATCCCGATACATTGTTCATCATGCCGACGGGAGGGCGTGATTCCGTCGTCTTCCATTGGAAGAATTCCTTAACGACGGCAGGGAGGAAAGTTTCCGGCGGCTCCATTGTGCTCTGGGGAACATTCATGTGGACACGTGGACATCCATGCGTCCAGTGCAGCAAGGCACCATGACGACCGAGGAGTACCGTACACTGGTTGTAGACCACATACAACCCCTTCATGACGATCACGTTTCTCGTCAACAGTGGCATTTTTCAACAAGACAGTGCACCGGACAGGAGTGTGATCGAATGGTTCGAGGAACACAGTAGCGAGTTCCAACAGAGATGATGGCCCCCAGCTCGCGCGGCTGCGCATAGGACAGTAGTGAGACCCAAGGTTGAATACTGTTCAAGCGTTAGGGATCCCCACGATGTCGGGGACATCGAAATACTTCAGAAGCGGGCTGCTAGATTTGTTACCGGTAGGTTCGAAAACACGCAGGTATTACGGATACGCTGCAAGAACTCAAATGGGAATCACTGGAGGGAAGGTCACACTGCTTTCGACGAGCAGTTTTGAGAAAATTACGAGACCCGGAATTTGACTGCCGGCAACGAGCATTTCGCATAAGGGCGAAAAAAATAGTAGTTTTTCGCTTCGCACTACCTGGAGTGGAACACAAAAGGAAATGACTAGTATTGGTACGGGTTACCCTGCACCACGCAATCTACGGTGGCCAGCGGAATATGTATCTACATGTAGTTGTAGATGAAAAGGTTCCATCTATTTCCTTCCCATTCCTGAAGTATTCTGAGATTGTGTTCAGTCTCTATTGACCTCGGTATCGACGACACGTTGAAGTCTCATTTTCCTTCCGTTCCAGTAGCAGCAGGTTACGTACACAGATTTTCCTAAACAGACCAACTTTTTCCAGCCGTATGAAAGATATCAACATGAAGGTATTCACAAAATCCGGTATGAAGATTGTTAGTCTATAAGCTAACATAGTTGGCTGCGTACAAGCTTTACATAAAAAAGTAATATAGTAACTGGCAGCATTAATTTGAGTCTTCCACAATTTATGCTGCCTGTAAATGAGATTCTTCTTTATCACGATTTTCTTGCCTTCCAGTCTCTATGCTACGGTTTGTCTAATGTTTTACCGTCAATTCCGTGCTTAAATCAGGTTTTAGTTCTTTCTAATTAACATTAATAATTTCAGAACACTTACATTTTTAAGTTTAATAATAATTCAGTAGCCAATTATGACTCATTAGATGAAGTTGTTTCTCCCCTTGCACCTAATCAGGTCGGAGCGATATGAAAACCACATTAGAACCACCTCACTCCTCCTCTGTTTCACAGAAGAATTTGTCGGTTTTTTTAAAGAATTTTCTCAGAAACTTCTACCACAACTGCTACACAAAGTCATACGCACCAGGAATACACTAATGAATTCTTATCTGTACATTATCCGAGAAACAGGTCGATGTTTTGAGAGTATCCCACCAATTTCTCAGTTGAAAGTAAGAAATTAGCCGAAAAATCGCTGCACATTGGTCTGTTGACGCTGTTGTTCTACCGAAAGGAGTACATCAACGAAATTTGGCGAGAGTGTCGGTGTTGCTATTTTGGACAGACCTTGAGGTCAAGCTGCACTGGGCTCAGAGAACACCAGAGGAGTAGAACATTAATAAAGCCATTGCCTAATATTGCGTAAATGAAAACCGCAGACACATAGATGGAAAGGGTGCAAGACTCAGAAAGTAGATATTTTAGAAATTAATTAACAACTGTGAGTATCCCCACATTTGCTACTGAACGAGCAAACCCAGTTCAGTTATTCACTCCTTTTTAGATAATAATGCAACCCCTACGTAAGTGAAGAATCTGGGTGCTTTGATTCACATAACAAAATTCCATTGCTGTTCGTAGCTCTACTACAGAGCTTGATCCGTCATAGTTGTTGTAAATGCTCTGTTAATGAATTTTGTAACTCGTCCTATGGAATTTTGTAAATTCATGATAATTTTGTGAGATTTGTCAACAGAGGTAACTTCGACAGTTCAAATCAAGAGTGGCTTATAGATTCCTGACATGGTCAGTCTCGGGGCGGTCTCCAATGTATGGTAACTGAAGAAAGCTTCACAAGCCAAGATCGATAGAAAAGCATTTCATTAGATGACCCGTTTCAACAAAGTTATGTTGTCATCGTCGGATCTTATGATTTTTAATTTGTACAACATATTATTCATCACTGTTAAAAGTCAGTTTACACTGCGTATGTACAGCCCCGTCCCGTGATCAGTTCGCTTTGGCATGTCAAAAGTAAAAGTATTATGTACAAATATAAACAAGGCTGTAATGCGCAAAGTAATGATGTTTATGCTTGTAAATAATACGTTGACATTTTACATGGTGATATGCTGTAATCTTCACAGTATGGAGCCGTACAAAGCAATATTGTAAAAATTTAAACTCATAAGATATGGCTGATATAGCATAGCTCTGCCAAAATCGGTCGGTCATCCAATAATATGAAATTTTAGAGACCTTGGCCTATGAAGTTTCCTTCAGTTACCAAGACTGGACAGTTTAAGAAGTTGGCATGCTTATTTTTGCTTGGTTTTCATCTTTGGTATCAATTAATAGAAAATGGGCTTATAGCCCGATACCTAGTTCACACATAAATAATAAAGTTTGTGAAATAAGATTAACAGGTGTTTCCTTTAGTTAATACTCCGTCATTGTTCGTTATAAACTTGAATACATTTTTCGTTGGAACACGAGGAAACGTCTAATTTATTTTCTAATCAACTAGGTCTGAAAATTTGTCGAATACTTTAAGACAAACAATTTTCTTGAATAGTATCATTCTGTTTCCTTTTCTCTTACCCGTAGTAGGTAATCTGACCTTGTGAATGGTTAAGATGATTTATATATATACATTGAGAGACTATATTTAGTTGAGTGTTATTTGTCAACGTATTAGTAATACCATTTTTTCAAAGTGAGATGTGCACCTGAAATCACGGATTATGCCAAAATAAGCGATAGCGTATCTTACAATAACTACTTCGCTTACATACTACAATGGGTCTATCTACTTTTAATACAGCAATACCAACGTTTTAAAGGTTTTACTGTTGAATTTAAGTGTTTTAGGTTGTATTCGAATGGAAAACTTCAGTCCTGGACTTTCTGAACGCGCGACGTATGTTCGTAGGAATGGATTATCCAGGATATATCTGGAAAAGAGTGGTACAATATTTCTCGCAGGTTGTAGACAAACCCTGTGCTGTTCAAAAATACTTCTGGAGTTCATTAAGAAGTTATTACAAGCAGCATTTGTAACATTGTTTCACCAACTTTAGTTGAGGACATTATGAATGATATTAGTATATCAAATACCTACGTATGTCGTTTCTTGGTTGCAATATCAGATAATTTACTGTAGATGTTGCGGCTGTATGCTTGGACCTCACTGAAGATCGAATTTTATGGAGTCTCATTGTGAAATATGATTAGTGACTAATGAATATGCCGCATAGTTATGACGTACATTAATAGCTGGATGTATCCTTTAAATTTTGACGTATGCCTTTTTTTCGTGGAACATTAGTAGTATATGCATGGGACCCACAGAATACGATGTTTTTAATTCTCACTTCATACACGTTAGTCGCCTCTGTGCAGATCAATTACGGCGGTGAAGCCAAGGCAAGGCGGAGAGGTGTTGGCGCATGTGCACTCACTCACACAGACACACATAAACGAGCGCAAACATATCCACCAATCTGCCCCCCCTCCCTTACACACTGGCTTTTCTTTCCCAATAGAGTTCTGACAAATTTCTTCCCCAATGCCTCATATAACAGCGAACACTTAACCCAGGTAGAGTGCTTGTGTTTACTTGTGCACTTGAAGCCCCCCCCCCATTTGTGCTCTGATGTTATGATCAGACAGCTTGATCTTGAACCAGTTCACACTTACACCATGTACATGACAGTCGAAACTTTTTTTTTAGAGGGAATGTCCCCGAATAGTCTCTACGAAAAAATAATGTTGCTTTTCCTATTTATAATTCTGTTGACGAATGAACCATCGTTTACAGGCAATGGGCAAATCGATATTCTCAATAGACACTACTGCTCATTAGGTAATTCACTGTTGTTAAGAGAAATGGTTAGAAAGTTACCTCGGTCTTTCAATGTGTGATACCGATATAAAGTATGTCTTTCCCGTTCCACACAGATAATTTGCAGATTATTGGTTCAAGCGTTCAGGAAACGCAAAACACCTCTGAAGTAAATTAAATACAGAGCTCTGCAAGGAAATAAAACTGCTGAAGACATGAAATGCTGTACAACACGTTATTGTGCTGCAGTTACTGTACATGAAATTCATCATGCAATATTGTCCGCCCGCCATCGATTTCTAGCATGTATCAGTACCAAAGATACAGTTTTGGAATACTCAGTGTGACAGTCATATTAATAAACACATTAACGCACCTGAGGATCGAATTTGCTCAGATATGGTAGAGTTGGAGAAATATTATTGGGCCATCTTCGGATGACGACAGGCAGCAGCTATCAGTACCAGTTTTCAGGTTCCTAATATCAGTAGTTGGGTTCCTAGCACAGTTTTAACTTCATATTTTACACTATGAGTTATACATTCCAACATTATATTCTCCAGTTTTTACAACTAGATTTTACATATCACATTTTAATAACTTGCAGTATCAATACGGTCTGATCAGCTACAATAGTTTCGAGCTGTAATGTACGTAGGTGGCCATATCTGATACCAGTGTACACGGGCTGCATTAACAGGCATGGAACTCCACTGCCCGTTGCCAGATACGAACGTGTGTTCTCTGCTGGTCGTGAGGAAAGGATGGCGAGAGTGTGCCCAAAGATGGCTCCTGATGACAGAATAACAACATTTATTGATCAGTCGCGATACATTGGTTGTGGACCATTTGGGCTTCCACTCGCAATGCTCTTTGTGGTGACGGAGGTAACTAGCAGACGTTCACACGTGTGACGTGTGACTACTACTGCATCTGAAGCAGCGATGGCGGAACTCGAAGCTACTGCCTCGAAAGCAGCGCTGAGACATTTCAGGGACTTACTGCAGCAGCTGGAACCCTGCGCCACGGGCCTCTGTTGTGCTGGCGGCTGGGGACCGGGGCAGTGGACAGATGAGGGCACCATCTCTGCCGACGTCCCAGGCGACGGCAGTCTGGCGTCGGCAGATCAGGGTCCCCGACTCCTGCTCCGGTCACGGCTTTTGCGCCGGCTGCGTCTCAAGATGATGACGCCCATGCGTTACAACAAAACACCCCAAGCGATGGCTCTCATGACAGGAGGTTCCCCGCGGACGGCGTCCGTCGATAGTTACGGTGGCGGTGACACTCTGGCAATCTGACGGCATGCAGTAAGACGGTGACCATTACGTTTACTGCAATGGCAGTGACGACTCCCAATTGGTGGCGGCGCTAAGTCACACAGGCTGTGCGTCACTCTAAGGCTTCACGACGGACTATGTTGACAAACTGGCTTCTGGTCCTTAAATACGGCTTTTTGCTGCTGATGTTTGCTGTTCTTCGAAGACAAGTTGGTTGGTGACCCGATTACCGCCCTTGATGTCGACACCCTTACTTGCTGTTAGCTGCTTCTTGTCTCGTCTTTCTCTGTGCGGCAAGCTGGCCGTGGCAATAGCATTCTCCTGCGTATTGCTGAACTCGGTGCTCCGTCGAGCCAGTTACGCAAAGTATCGTAGTACTGAAGAGCGCACCCGAATGTAACGCACCTACGACTTCAGACTCCCAAGATTCCTAAACATTTTAAATAACTTTGTTACTGCAAAACTCGTTCCTTTAACTAACTTATTCACTCTCGTCTTTCGAACCTCTACAGTAATTAGGACTACCTGGCCTGCTAACATTATTTGATCCATACAGACATTGTCACCATTTCATGATGCCAACCTCTATCGTAGACATATATTTACACTTTTACCATCTGTACTTAATTTATGTCAGGTAGACTTCCTCTGTTCTGCAGTTGCCGACTATGCCGAGGATTCCGCTACTGCTGCTGCTGTGTGTGGTCAGCTATCTTCTGTGCTGTCATACGCTGTTGTCCTCTTCATCTGCCATAAATTACGCTACGACTATCCTTTAATGTATCTACACCTAACTTCTGGTACCACATTTGTTCACGTGCATTGTTTCTAGAATTTTGGGTTCTGAGCAGTATGTCTGTAGGCAGTCTAGTGCACAGTTAAAGTTCGTTACACTAGCAGGCGTTACAGTCGCTTGACGTCATCAACATGGTGGCAGCAGAAAATAAAAAAAATCAATATGGTGGGAAATACGAAAATGAAAAACAGCCGAAGCGGGAGATACAAAATTAAAGATGACAATTATTGGAAAATTTAAAAATAAATATGTTTTATGATCAGAAATTCTGCATTAAATGTGACTGTGATGGTTAAAGAAAAAAAAACGAGAAGTGGTACTGACAGGTGAAATTTTGCATCCCATAACTAGTACAAAATTGGCAGGAAAATTACACTAATTGTTTTTAACGTTCATTAAACTGAATACATCACAATGCACGATGGCGGTATTCTATTATAAAAATTTTCATAAGGATACAGAAGTACACACACACACACACACACACACACACACACACATACACACACACACACACACACACACAGATGCATATACAATCAATATTATTATTTTTGTTTAATTTTCATATATATCTTCATCTGAACAGGGCTCCTGGTTCAAGAGTATTTCTTTGTAAAAAATGTTTCCTAATCACATAACCAAACACACACACACACGCACACACACACACACACACACACACGCACAAACATACATACATACATCGATACACATATATACATGCACACCTGGGTGTGGTATCATTTGCAAAAGTATTTTCCAGTTTATTTCATCTCTTTCTTCTTGCAATGTCAAATTTAATCTCCTGTCTTTAATGGTTACTTGGACACATCAACATCATGATATATTACAAATGGAATGGGAGGAAGAAAACTAAAGAAAATGCTTTAGATATAAATTTCATTATAATATTTTTTACTGTTTCATGCAGCACATCACATTTAATGTATCTTTCTTTTACACATATAATAATATCAGAATTAACTTTGGCAAGTATCACAAATTGTTTAACATTTTGCCTTGTCTCACTATGTTTTAATACTGAAGACAAAACAGATACTGTGAACATTACTGTTCCGTGGCCTTGCGAGTGGAAATTCATGTGTAGTTCTCTGTACATCGAACTGTGGACTGTATAAAGACACTTATATTGGTGTGAAAGTCAAGCTTGCGGTCTTCCATTTTGAGTTGAGGTTAATAAACAGGCAGCCTGCCATTTAAATGTGCTATTACACTGTCATTAATTGTTACAAATAAAATAATGTCCATGAATTATATAATCCGATGTAACCTGCCCTGCACTCTTTGAAAACTGTTAAAATTTCTTTACACAGCATTTATCTACAGTATAATGTTTGGGAGCAGATTTAGGAATTTATTGAAATTTTGTTGGCGATTGCTGATTAACAAGATAGGCATTGTAATGTAGCAGCCGCTCAACTATCTTTCAGGACAGCTGAATGCTGGCTCTTGAGAACCTCCATCATGAAGTACACAATATCAGTTATTCAAAATGGACTAGCACCCACAATCTTCAGTGTCATGTCATACAAAACACATGTCAGATGGGATATTACATTACAGTGTACGAAATTAAAAGAAAAATATTGATCTTCCTTAGGACATAAACTGATCATATTCCGCCAAGTATAAATTACAGTAACAGCAACATAAATCTCCTTTACAGCTGAAGTTTCTGACTGTATGACAGAACGAGAACTGTACAAACATTATGACTTGCCTGTAAAATAACACATACTAGTGTGAATTTGTGACTTTTACACAAGCAATTAAATTTATTATGGGAGTAAATAGATATGGTAGAGAAAGAGTGTATTGTTGTGTTAAAGTACCCAAGATCTAAGAAAGAACTTACTATGAAGTTTAACAGAATATTAGTTGTTTTTAACACGTACATTGAAGTTAGATTTCACACCGAAGTATTATTAGCATTCATTGAATTCAAAGCCAACATGTATTACAATTAATTAATCTGGTTATGATTCACATGGCCAGATTCACTCAGCCTTTGCAATACTTAGTGTTTATTACTCGTTTCGATCTGCACACATTACAATACACTACTCTGCTAACACTCATTGGTAAACCAAATGCACCCATTTACTCTGTGCATAACTGCACCACAAAACAAAACTGGATCATTTGCACACATATCTTGTTTCAATAGCTAACAGTAAATACTGCTAACACTCATTGGTAAACCAAATGCACCCATTTACTCTGTGCATAACTGCACCACAAAACAAAACTGGATCATTTGCACACATATCTTGTTTCAATAGCTAACAGTAAATAGTCAGCAATAATTTGTTTCCTACAGAAATCATACCATTCTTATCTAATTTTTCATACAGATTTCAATGGCTGCCTCATGTGCTTAACAATGATGTGCTTATTTCTGAATATGAAACTTGCTGTAAGCAATGTCGCATGGATGCACAGTGCCAAGTTGATGAAACACCTCCTATTAAAATATGCTGTCATGGTTGTAACAATGAGTAAATAGACTAACGTTTCTTTCGCAGAAAAATGTGTAGTCAATGTAATTCAGTCAGTCAGCTGAATAATGCTAATGAGAATGTTCTACTTCATACACGTATAAACGTGTGTGCAAGAATCAGCTACCTCATTTATTGAGCCACATTGACAATTATTGTTTTATAAACTCGTAATCCATACAAGATACGTTGTGCAGCAGTTCATAAAGTCATAATATAAACCTTGTTGCTAGAAGTTGAGTCTGTCTGTCAGCATTGCTAATGCACACTATAAAATATTCAAATTCGTAACATTCAAAGTTCTATGATGTTTTCTGTAAATGTGAGCATCCCATTCCAACACAGCTTCTCTGTGCATACTAAGTATTGAAATCTTCCTCCAAAACATAAGGATGTTAATAGGTGTATGCGCTGTGTCATACTCTGTCATCATCTCCATCTCTATGTGCCCTCTCGAGTTTCACAGAGAGCTCCAATTGTACCATCAATACAGCAGTCTAACCCTAACACATTGATCGTTTCTACTTCAATTAATACTTTAAAGCTACGGTAAGCTGCAAACCCAACACACTCATGTTTAGACCCACTAGAAGTCGAATTATATGTATTGTTAAACAGTACTAATCTGCTGGTACTTAAGTGAAACACGACAAGGTGGGTGAGTTGTGGTGACGGCTGCTGTGGTGACGTTGAGCCGTCTGATGAATCAGAGAGATGGGTTCTGGGCTCCTGCTGCTGTGCTCGCACAATTTTAGTTTTCACACTTGTGTATTCTGGTCATGGATTTCTGCCAGTACCAGGTAAGGGACACACAGTGCTGATGGAAAAAAAGTGTAACTACGAACGGTTATAGTAATAAATGAGTAATTACAACATTAGTAGTAATTATTATTAATAACTGAGGGACAAGTTCTTACATTCAGATCTGTCAACTTCTGCTTTTTATTGTGGCCAGGGGCAGTGGAAGGTCCCTCAGCTATGACATTCAGACCTGACAGGAGAGGAAAACTGACTTTTTATAATAAAAATAGATGAGGAGGTGAACTTAATTCCAACTTGCCAAGAAATAGTTGCCCAAAACGGTGGGGCCACCCAGAAATTAGACGATCGCATCAATGCATAATAACTTTGACATAGCGCAACTGGTCAAGAACAGAAGTGTTCAACGATGTTTTTACATAATGCCAAGTGCTGAGAGCAAAGCAGGGGATAGGGGGTGGATGGGAATAGATGGGGACATGGAGTGATCTTGAATATAGCAGGGACAGTTTGTCAACTGTAATTTGACAATAGAAGTGTTGTTGCTAACATTGCTTTCCTTGGACCAGAATGCTCCCTGCCACAGTACTCACAGGGTCAATAATGATGCATCAGTAGATGGAGGCAATGTACAAGATTATATAGAAGGGCAGACATTAAAATAAAGAAGAGGTACATCGCGTGTACTATTTATTTGAAGGCCATGAAATCACTCGAAAATTGCGCTGCGAAAGCAAAGGGAAGAAAGCAAGAAAGACAGAGGACAACAAAGACAAATTTCTTCAGAAAAGGAGGGACAATACTCTGGTAAGATGTAGAAAGCGACGAAGTAGACACATCAATACTATTATCAGTGGTCATGATTGTGTAAGTGTCAGGAATAGGAGTGAAGAGGTATCATCTGATGGACCATAATGTGAAGATGAATAAATCAGAGAGTAAATAATGTGGAAGGGAAGGGAACGGTTCAGAGACACTGAGACAGAGGAAGATAAAGGTAACGAAGACAAAGATGTTGGACAGAAGATGGATTTTTGCAGAAAGGCAACTTATGGGAGCAGAGGACGCTACAGCGAAGAAACTAGTAACAGTATAAATATCAATCAACAAGAAAATATTTTATCAGAAAGAGCAAATCACTGAGGAAGGACAATATTCACAGATAGTCACTGTTTCTGATCTATTCCTGCGTATCATGGAGTAACATGGAGTAACAGTAGCAAGCACCAGAGTTCTTTGATTAATTAATCTACGAGGTATAGGAACGGCAGTAAGAACACACCGCCACAACAAAGTAAGTATCGAAACAAAAAATAAGGAAGCCATCTCCTGCAGAAGAAGAAACTGCAAACCGAGATGATCAATGAAGAGCTGATTTACGATGATTAGGCGATTTATTAAGAGAATTTGTTAAGGATAAAGAGTTTTGCGAAGTTTTGTTATTAGCTTGTTTTATCTGTTACATGGCAATTAAATGAAGTAACTTTTTTTTTTTATAAATGAAAACCAGAGAAGTCGGTTGAGACTACGCCGAGAGTCACTGTTACAGCTGTCAACCGAGTGCAGCATGCTACCGATTGTCGGGAAAACCAGAGTGTCAGTGTTGGAAGGTGTCAGTGGCCTACTGGGCGAAGGAGTGAGTGATGAAACAGTTTAATATGTGTAATCAGAGGGATGTGGTATCACAGTCGTGAGCTACCACATGCCAGTCCATTTCATCAGTTGTTTATAAACATTTTAACAGCCAGTGAACTGTGGGGAGTATGGTGCACTATTCACAACTAGCGATGTGACTGTGGTGACAGCGATGAAGTTTGATTGTGTGTATGAGTGCAACTCGCTTCAATTTGTTAAAACTTACACACACATAAATCTCACTCTGGTAGTAACAGATTAATGTAACTCTAGGAAATTCTAATAGGAATGATTGTCTCTTCTCAGAATTTCACGAGGCAAAATGTGACAGTGAATTTTATCTACTGCTAGTTAATACCATGTATTGTAGCAAACGTTTGTCTCTTTGACTATTTTTGTTGTATCTTTATTTGCGTATCAACTTCTACGTAAAGGAAAAGTAACATAAATGTATGTAAGTCGTTTCTTATGCAGATTCTGTGTAAAGCTTTTGTAAAAGGTAATACTTTGGTGTAATAGGAGAAAAGTAAATTTTTATTAAGACG
This sequence comes from Schistocerca cancellata, assembly GCF_023864275.1. NCBI lineage: Eukaryota > Metazoa > Arthropoda > Insecta > Orthoptera > Acrididae > Schistocerca > Schistocerca cancellata. The sequence goes on from NC_064634.1 coordinate 256,896,656, forward strand.
GAAGTTATGAACGAAGACGAAAAGTTGACGATTGGAGGTTGAAGAGCAAGGACGGATGCAATGGACATGTCAATCTATTAGTGGAAAAATAAGTTGTATTTTTCGAAGTGAATTTGTTTCCTTGGCAGTAGCGGATATATGATGAAAAGTGAAGAAACGAAGTGTGGATGTGGTAACCTTTGAAATGGCGATGTGATAGTGAGAAGATAGACGAAAAGGATGTGAAGCATTATCGATGGAAAAAGGTAGTGATACAGAAAAAGAGGAAGAGAGGAAGAAGTTTTAGACTCTAGAGACGAGTGGAACGAGTAAGTTGCCAGACACCTACGAGGGCATCATTGTTATAATGGATTATGCACATTTTAGGAAGAGATGACGACATTTGAAATTATGAATGGAAAAGATTGCATGAGAGAGGATTCTGGAGACAAGATTCAAAGTTGTAGAATTAGCACAAGACAGGTAACAGCAGCCCTCAATATGTCAGAAAGACGAACACTGCATGCGGTTTTTATCACGAGAACGTGAATAAACCAATTGATAGCCACAAATTTTTACGAGCAGTATATGGAGGCATGTGATACAGAAGTAGAATTTCATAATAGTAAGTGTACACTAAGCAACTGCACGTTATCTTAACCTTTTTATAAAATACTTTGAGGCGCTGCTGGCATATTTAACACCAAGTGATTACTAGCAAATTTAACATAGGTTTTCTTTAAAACTCTCTCAGTAGGAATTTGCTGGCGTCTGCACCATTATCATTCAACTTAATTCCAACTGTAAATTTTCCAACTGGAATAGCTACTTGCAAAAAAGGTACCACTTACAGTACATTTATAAAAATTCTAGTGAAAAAAATTATGTTACGGTATCAATGGTCAATGCAGTTCCTTGTGATAAATGTTAACACTGATTAGAATATAGAATCCAATAGTTCTGAATTGAAGAATACAGTCAGTAAGGCAAGAATTCATTATTTTAGGAAACTACTATAAGTCATGTACTTGAGTGATGTAGCAATCATGCCTTGAACGAGAAACACAGAATCTGCATTGAAAACGCTTACTTTATTTTAAAACTGTTTTTCACAAGAACTAATCCAGCTTACATAAAGGTTTACAGATAAGCAACGGATTACTCAAGGAATAAAGGTATCTCACAAGACAAGAAAGAAGCTAACTGACAATCAGAGTTCAGGTGTTGATGCTACAACTCAGGATAGAACACCCCGCAAAACAATGAACATAGTAATGCAGAAATCAAAGAAATCGTCAGCTAACGAAATAAAGGCAAAACTGGCTACAGTGAAGAAGCAGACAGGTAGGACCAGAGATGAAGAGGGCCATATAGCATGATGTGTGGTATATTTGTAAATGACATGTGCAGTGATATACAAATTTTTAACAAGCATATGATAACAACTATTAAAAATAGGTTTGTCATCTTCAGTAAATGCTTCCATCAAATCTCGCAACGATCTTCACATATAACTAATGTAGTTTGCATATGACCTTCATTGAAACAATAGAAGTAATGTCCACAATATAAATTTTTTAACTGAATGAGTAATAGAGCTTGTGATAAAATATCACCAAGTTTTATCAAAGAGTGCACCTCACAGTTAAGCAACCTAATGTGTTATTTGTGTAAAAAGTCAGTCATTCATCCATTTCTTGAATGCCTGAAATATGCTGAAATTAGCCTTTCTATAAGAAACTTGATTAAGTAAGTTTGGTCCAGTTTACCTTTGCCAGCATTCACAAAAATTTTATTTAAGGTAGTTCATAGTCCACAACTTAACCATCTGACAACAAAAAATATATTATCAAAGTCACTGTTCGGATCTCTAAAGTTTTCAGGTATTGTGAAGTCTAGTTACACCTCTAGTAAGAATATTATACATACCTCATTCGTCAATAAATTACAAGCTAGTGGTATATTTTTCGATCTCTGTCATTTAACTGTATAAATCAAAATATCCTCACAAGTAAATTATAACACTACAGGAATTGCAGCAAAATGCTTCAAATCAAATTTTTACGATGGCTAATAAAGGGTTTCAGTAGAAAACAGACATGTGTTACGTTATCATTCACCTTCCAGCTGACAGCTACTTATGTGTGATGTCTCACAAGTCACAAGGTTTTTTCTTATGACCCTTCTTATTTTCTTATGAATATCAATGATCTTTCTTATCTAATGTTATCAGTTGCCAAGTTTCTTTTGTTTGCAGGAGATCCAAACATTGGAACAAATAGTGAAAAATGACACATTAGGTAGACAGTTTACTTATTTTTCATGGAGAGTCACAAATATTTTGCAGTCTGTTTTTGTCAGTGAACTTTGAAAAAAATATTATATGCCATTTAAATTTACAAGGGGTCCCCCATCTCCCCTGCCCCACAACTACCTACCCATATATTTCTTAAATATGACAGCTAGTAAATCCAAGAAGGTATCATTGTCATAAAATCTGAAAAGGCAACACTATTGTGCTTTTGAACAAATGTAATTATGTAGATAAAGTTAATGATTTCCTGAATACCACAGGCTTTCAAGTCCTTCCTAAAGACCCTACTACATTGTTCGAAGAGGGTATTAAATAGGCAATCACTTCATGCAAAAGCATATTCTCTGAATGTGAAGCAAAACTGTTAACTAATATGAACCCAGTGCCTCCTAGAATGTATGGGCTTCCTAAGCTGCATAAACAAGATGTTTCTATTCGTTCAGTTGCATTATCATTCATTGCTCCATCTTACAAACTAATCAGTAAACTGGATGTCCTAATTAAATGCGAGACTAAATTCAAATCAAAGCATGGTATTTCAAACTCTGAGGACCTAGTAAACAAGTTAAAAGGTATATCTGTCTCACAAAGTGATAAATTAGTATCCTTTGATGTCAGCAGTTTGTTTTCTAACATACCAGTTGTAGAATGCGTTGATATTCTGACAGAGCCGATGCACAAGTCTAATGTCAGTCCTGTGGAATTGAATGACTTGAGACTGGCCACACAGACATGCCTCGCACAGAACTATTTCCAATTCCAAGCGACTCTTTATAACAATTAGATGGCTTAGCTATGGGTTCCCCTCTTAATCCACTGTTGGCTGAAATATTTATGGACCATTTTGAACAAAATTTTCTAAAAACAGAACCTTTGAGTGCAAACATCAAATACTGGTTTAGATATGTAGATGATATCCTGTGTATGTGGACTGGTACTACAAAACAACTCAACACATTCTTGAAAAAGCTAAACAGTCAACATAAAAATATTCAGTTCACTATGGAGATTGGCATCAGATCCATAAACTTCTTAGATCTCATCACTGACATCAGTACACACGCACACACTGTTTTAAAATTTACAGATAAACAACAACTACACACACAGTAATACCTTCTTGCTCACAACACCCCATAGCTCACAAACATGCAGCTTTCCACTCAATGGTACACCGTCTCATATCTATTCCCATGTCCAGAGATGATTTTAAAGCAGAGTTAGATACAATAAAATTTATTGCCGCAGCCAATGGCTACAATCGAGTTCTTATTGACCGCATCTTGGACAGGAAACAAAAACGGAAAATTATACCCCTCCTCTATGTCGCACCTGCTTCCCCAGCCACTCTGTCTGCAAGAAATGGTGTACACTACAATTTTTAGGTGAGGTATCACAGATTGTACCCAAAGCACTGAAATCCCACAAGTATAGGCTTTCCTACTATGCCAGGAACACCACAGCCCAGTGTGTTTTTAATAGCAAAGACAAGATCCAGTTACTAACCAATAGTGGGGTATACGAAATCACCTGTTCTGATTGTGACAAATTTCACATTGGTCAGTCAGGCAGAGACATATCAACTAGGCTGGCTGAACATGAACGCAGTTGGAGGTTGCAGAATTCAGATTCTGCATTTGCTGAGTATATACTGAGTGAGGGTCACAACTACCAGCCAGTGTTCCATATGCTTCACTTAGCAAACAAAGGCCATAAACTCAACCTACTGGAAGCCCTGGAAATTAACAAACATCTTGCTCACAGTCCAGATCTCATCCTAAATGACCAGACAAGGCTCAGCAGTTCCCCTCTCCTAAACTTCATATATTCATCTTTGTTGTTCATTACTTCCCACACTCTCTCTTCCTATATATTCCCATATTCCTGTATTCATTAAGTTGTTTTGTTTTATTGAAGTTGTCTTTGTATTCCACATAGACTGTAGTTTCAATAGTTAAAGCTTTCTTTTAACTGGTACTTGCATTACTGTCCATGTTTAACACCCCTTGTACTTGTCTCATGAAATACTGTTCATATTTTACCTTGCTCATTTATGTAATGAAAACTGTCACACAGCCATTACTTTGATTATAATGTTAATGTTAAAATGCAGTACCACCCCACTCTCAAATTGTAGGTTCCCTCAAACACCTCCATTTTCTTGCATTTATTTATTTCTGTTTATCTTGTTGATATTGCATAAGTTCCGTATGTATTCTGTATTTACATTGATAACTGTCTCTTCTTTTAATTGGTTACTTATCACTCTCCATGTTTTGTACCTCCTGATGTAACCTTGTCTAGTACTAATTTTATTTTATTTTATTAGTTTTGTTTATTAATAGAAACTGTTATGTAGGAATTCTATTCCTATTTTGTGCTAAAGGTTTTCCTGCCTACTCCATTGTTATTTATGTACTGTTCAGTTTTTACTTTTTCATTGCACAGATGTTACTTACTGTATGTTTCTACTTCAGTCTAGATATGTTACTCCTCTTCTAATGTTGTCTGCTAACATTTAACTTCTTTGGTGATAATACTCAGTAAATATCTGATGATGGCTTTTAAGCCGATAACCAGTTAACAATAAAAGTAATATTGTGGAACAAAAGCAAACTGGTGCTTTTCATTTATTATAATGTTGTTCTACCAAGAATCGACGAAAGATTCTGTTAATAAAAGAAGTTGACACTACTGAGTTCTTGGGATTGCAGTTTGATGACAAACTAAACTAGGAGCAACACACCACACGATTGCTGAAGCACCTTATAAAGCGCTATTTGGAATGTTCATGTTGTCAAAAATAGGCGATACAAAAATTAAAATGATAGCATATCTTGCTTCCTTTCATTCCATAATGTTGTGTGTTATCATTTTTTGACGCAATTCATGAATGCAAGCTGAAGTTTTCTGATCCCAGAAACGTGAAATATGATTCATTATTTGTGTAAATTCAATAATTTTCTGCATAGACCTCTTTAAAGAAACAAGAACACTAACTAATGTTACCATATATACATATGCCTTAAATAAATTTGTGAATAAAATATAATTGAATCAGTACTAGAAACACACTTAATTCTCACAAATATTTAGAGTCTTAAAGGCACTTACTTTATTCAGCAAGGTGCCTGTTAATTATGAACACATATTTTCAAAAATAAAAAAAAATCCAATACCATAAAAATTTGAACTACTTCTAAGGTTCAGCTTAAGAGGATTTATTGGTGCTCAGCTCCTTCCACTCCAATGACGATTATATTAGCAGATGTGTTTGATGTGTATATGTTATTAATAATATCAAATAATTTTGTCATTGTGTACAGTCAGGGAAACGACGCCATTAATGTAAATAAATACTGTAAAATAATGTTATTTTTGGTGGTGTGTAGCAGAAATAGCTTAAGAATTAACGTATCTAAAGCACTATAATGAAAATTTTACTTGTTTTGCGACAAGGCGGTTATTAACTTTTAACAAAGAGTAACTCCATATCCATGGGGACCACTTTGTTTGGGTTCTGTGGTATATTAGTAGTATGCCTATGAGACTTGCAGTACACTGTGTATGTAATTCTGACGTCAAACACCCTTGTCGCCTATATGCAGGCCGTGAGCTCAACACATGGTGGAGAGGAGTTGGCACATGTGCACCCGCGTACACACACACACACACACACACACACACACACACACACGTGCGCGCGCACATGCACTTACTAGAATGTACCACAGGCATCTGCAGGCACTACTAATCCAATTTAGATGTATGGAAATTAAAACTTCCCTGGAGTGTACGTCGTTACATTAAATTTTATGCGATTTTCCCTATGGTAACAAATTCCTATCACGATATTTTTGCGCAGAGTCTTGTGTCCATCTTCAGGTGGGTATTGGCGAAAGCACACTAAGCTCTCATATTTCAGACCCCATTGGCGCAGAAACAGAGATGTAGGAGCAAAGGTGATACATCCTGACAGCAGGCAGGGTTTATTTCAGTAGGTGTGAGTTGGACCAGTGTCTAGTGACCCATGTTACGTGCAATTAGAAGTGACAATGTGATCAACTTCGTTGTATTGGATCTTCATGTGAGACACGGTGTTGCTCTGCTTTTTTCACTGACCACATCAACTCATGAAGAACACGTATGTGATCTAATAATTGGCTTCAGAGAATAAGTTATGCTCGAAGGTGTGCTAAATGTTGTCTTCGTTTAATGTGTGGTTGATTGTTTCTGACAGCATTAAACCCTTAAAATGTATCGTAACTTTCTTTTTTGATTGAGTAGTGCTTCAGGATTTATGAATACGTGCGGAAGCCGGTTTTGGTCACTTAAACGCGAGCTGGGGCACCGCAGCCGCCAAAAGCGAAGTGCCTTCAGGTGGGCCAGAGAGGAGAGCGTCCTGAATACACTCTTAGCTTATCAGGAATACTACAGTGAAAAACTTAAAGTGAGATTCAATTTTTATGGGAAAACACCCGTTAGCAACAGTGGTTGGACTCGTCGCTGATTCTGAAGGGTAGTACAAGTAGAAGGAGTTTGTTCAAGAATGTAAGCTTTACAGGAAACAGAGAGAAAGAGCAATTTTATTGTAAGCACGTTTCAGAGTGACTTCGATTGGGAGGAACATGTGTAGAGCATCATAATATCAAAATTGTGTATTGTCAGAAATATGATATATCTTATGTCACAGTCAGCTAAAATGTTACATTTGGACGTGCAAGTTTGAGGTAGTTCGTTATGGTTGTTGACTCGAAGTTGGAGGAAGTAATGGACAACGTGTGTAAGACAATGAACTGATTGAGTTGTAGCTATCAGGAACCACTTGAGTATGGCAACAAATCTGCCGAAAAACGATGGAGAACATAGGATATCACCAAGGGAGACACCCAGAAATTCTGCAAGTTGCAAGTACATCAGGAAAACAACAGATAGCTGAGAGGACAGAATGCTGCAACGTTTTCTGGTCATGTCCATAGTGTTTTCTAGTACACTTAATTAAAAGTTTTACTGGAAAGAAATTTTTAATGATCTTCTCCAACATATAAATGGAGACATTTCGGCTCTTTCTACTATTCCTAAATTTGGAATTAAACAACTAAGCATTTTAATGAATTGATCATGCACCACTTATCGATTTGTTATTGTCTAGATTTAGCAGAAACTCATCATTTACAATATAAAAATTTATTGCACAGCAATGTACACTGTAGATGACTAATTAAGTGGGTTAAAAATTCGCCATATTGTATCCCTCACAAATTTTTAAGAATAATAGTATCTGCAGTAACAACTCGAGAGGAAATGACTTACATTTCGAAACGCTAAAGCTTTAAATTAGTCAGAGAATTTTTCAATATAGAGCCGCAAATTGTTTGATTACTAGTTCCATAACATAAGATGTCTAACAGGCGGGGAAATCTAAATTGACATATCCGTTGTAGAATATTTCTATATTTTTAATGATATTTATACAGGAACTGGTGGCATATCTAGTGACATTCAAAGTCTTGTAAAATTTTTTCGTTAAATTTAAGCACGAGGGCAGTTCAAGAAGTAATGCAACACATTTTTTTTCTCGGCCAATTTTGGTTGAAAAAACCGGAAATTTCTTGTGGAATATTTTCAAACATTCCCGCTTCGTCTCGTATAGTTTCATTGACTTCCGACTGGTGGCAGCGCTGTACGGAGCTGTTAAAATGGCGTCTGTAACGGATGTACGTTGCAAACAACGGGCAGTGATCGAGTTTCTTTTGGCGGAAAACCAGGGCATCTCAGATATTCATAGGCGTTTGCAGAATGTCTACGGTGATTTGGTAGTGGACAAAAGCACGGTGAGTCGTTGGGCAAAGCGTGTGTCATCATCGCCGCAAGGTCAAGCAAGACTGTCTGATCTCCCGCGTGCGGGCCGGCCGTGCACAGCTGTGACTCCTGCAATGGCGGAGCGTGCGAACACACTCGTTCGAGATGATTGACGGTTCACCATCAAACAACTCAGTGCTCAACTTGACATCTCTGTTGGTAGTGCTGTCACAATTGTTCACAAAAATCTGAACGAACTTCTCCTTCTTCATGACAACGCAAGACCTCACACAAGTCTTCGCACCCGAGAGGAGCTCACAAAACTTCAGTGGACTGTTCTTCCTCATGCACCCTACAGCCCCGATCTCGCACCGTCGGATTTCCATATGTTTGGCCCAATGAAGGACGCAATCCGTGGGAGGCACTACGCGGATGATGAAGTTATTGATGCAGTACGACGTTGGCTCCGACATCGACCAGTGGAATGGTATCGTGCAGGCATACAGGCCCTCATTTCAAGGTGGCGTAAGACCGTAGCATTGAATGGAGATTACGTTGAAAAATAGTGTTGTGTAGCTAAAAGATTGGGGAATAACTTGGTGTATTTCAATGCTGAATAAAACAACTCCTGTTTCAGAAAAAAAATGTGTTGCATTACTTATTGAACTGCCCTTGTATATTCAACAATTGTATGATTAATATAAAAAAACTATATGTTCCTTGTATTAAGTTTAAGTCGCTGTACTTTTAACTAATCTGTAAAAGGCCAGCATGTAGCTATACTCTTAAACTAATTTCTTCATATGCTGTGAGCTTATGTCATATGTATCATTTCAGTGAAGGTCATATGGGTGATCTACATAACATGGTATTAATGACATAGCTGTCAACTATATCTGTAAATCATTATCAAAGTACTATAAATCACTTTTTACACTCAACAATAGTATGGATTTAGGTGTTTGGAAGTCAATGACAATTATATGAATTGCTCATATTAAAAATAAAATATATGTTCTATGAGATTGAACAGGAACAAATAATGAAACTGGACATACCCCTCCAGTCTTACTACAACTGAAGATAATTTAGTTCCAACATTTTTGGGAAACTATACAGTTCCTTTCATAATTTCAAAAACTTTTTATTTTGGTTGCTGAGTAGAGATCACCACATAAGTATGATTATAGAAACAACTGCACTGTCCACTATAATACTTTTAGTGGCTAAACACATGAAAGGTACTGAATAGTAATTGAATATATGAAGTCTCCAAAGCAGCAGCATTTAGAAATCAAATATAACGAAAAGTATACCTGTATTTTTGTACAATTGTGACAGCAAATCAGGTTACTAATGCAAGTAACCGAATTAAACTACAGAAAAAACTAAATTCATCATAACTTTCAAATGTGTACAACAGATTTCTCTGTAGCTGACATTTCATTTACAGTTCCGTTTCCAGTAGCAAGAAATAAACCATTAACTTAAAGAATTTGGCTTATAAACTGCAATTTGTTTTATGTTCTGTATAACACTTAAATTTAAATTTTGGTACCAGAAATATCTACACCTTGATATGTAATTATCTGGAATAAAGAGTTTCTTTGTGTAAAGCAGTTAACATTCATTCATAAACAGAAACAAAATGATGACATTTTTGGTATGTGGGATTATCAGGGTCCATAGCTGCATAATATCATTATTTGATGGCCAAGCTCTCTTCCTGTTTCAACAAAATGTTCAATACAACATTTTGGTAAGCATGTCAAATCCACAAATTATAGTAGGTTACATTTAAAATAAACACCTTTTCAAGGAGAAATGTTATATTTGCATTGCAAAAATTATAAAGGTAAGAAAGAGGCTATCAATGGAAAAATGTTATAAGTTTATTTTTTGTGTAATTAATTGTTTTTTCTACAGGTCTTTGTTAGGAGCAGTATAAATTATTTAATTTTTGTTCCTTTATTACACAATATTTTATTACACTACGTAGATAGATACATTACACTCAACAATGTCTGTAGTGTTCTTTACAAATGGTTAACATCTTTTAATTAATATTACATTAACATTCCATAGCTTCTATTCTATTGATTACATCAGGTAATTTAAAGTAGTAGTGCCACATGTGTACTAGCCTTGGGAGTTCCAACGTGACTTAAAAGCTGAACAAACCAATTCACAGACCTTCAGCTCCGAATAATTTGGTTCTAACGTCTATTCATTTGACCCAACAATGCGTAGTATGAATAGGATGCATTCACCAGCTGTAAAATAAATATGTAATATGAGATCACTGGAAGTGTTTCGATGTTTCCATAAATATATGTAAACAAAGTCCATTACCTTTTGGATTTCACTCGAAATGCACACACATCCTGTAACAAAGTAATCTCTATACGAAAGTGATGATCATTTAGACCAAATAGAAAACAGTAGTCGATCGAGAAAAACGAAGACACATACAGAAAAGTGTTTCTAACAGACGTCACCCACAATGTAAGGCTTTTCGAGCGCTCAATAGGGATATGTCAGAGAGTGGGCTACTGAAGCCTAAGAGAGATAGACGCCGTGCTAGGTGGAGAAGTGTGTCAAACAAGACTCAGCTATATGTGCATTCATTGCGTAGGGAATTTCACCAAAAAAACGAAACCCCACGTTGTTAAGAATCGTGCATTTCTAAGAGTGCGTATGCGGTAGTGTATACAAAACGAACAGCGAATTTGCTAGGAACCGCCGTGTGGTACACGAGTTTAGAGCTGATGTAAAATACACCCTACTTTTAGTGCTCTCTTCCATATGCAGTTAGATGTTACAAGCCGTTTTCCTTATATTACGAATTTGGTTTACGAGGAACAAGAAGCGGTTGTGAGGCTTATTTATATTGGAACTGTGGTTGATATTAATAAATAAACGTTCTAATACTGAGTACCAATGGGGCTAGGGACAGTTCTAAACGTCAAACTGAAGACCCGAAGCCAATGGCGATAGAAAATCTGAGCCAGCAAGGATGCTGGTTTCCACAGAAGACCTCAACCTCAAGTACCTGCGTTTTGCAGCCAATTCACAGCCAATTAATTTATCCAAACTGTCTATACAGCGTATTCAGGTAGTGAAATTGGTATAGTACCGCTTGTGAATGGCAGAATGTGAGTCTGTGTGTCCATACAGTGCAAAGTTTCCAGTCAGCTCAAGGACTAGTCGCGGTGTACGTCCCACTATGAAGTAAAATAAAATCTAATTCTCATGAAAAAAGGTGAGTTAAACAGTCTATAAGTATTTAAATTGTGCGAAAAAAAGCTTATGTACACCTGAAAACCATAGACTGCCTGATTTATTACTCAATACATATCGGTAAGTGTTGGACACTCACAGACACTTTGTACTTTAACAGGTAAAGAATGTATACATTCTTCTGTATGACGTCACATAGGAGCACTTGTGAACAGGCGTGCACATGCGTGTCTGCTGTTTGTGTGTGTTGGTTGTTGTTGTTGTTGTTGTTGTGTGTGTGTGTGTGTGTGTGTGTGTGTGTGTGTGTGTGTTTGTGTGTGTGTGTGTGTGTGTGTGTGAGTGGGTTTGTCTAAAACCTTTGGCTCACCATATTTGGCTTCACAAATACGTTTTTACCCTAAACAGTTTTTTTACTGAAACTTCCACTTCACTATGTGTTGTATCCCTCCGTTAAATTACGTATGTGTGTAAATTACGTATTTACCTTTCTTTTGTAAACTATACTAACTGACCCATGTATTGATACAGTCGGTCGGAAATATCATGTAAAAACAAATAGGAAAATCATGTGGGGAAGTAGGACGGCTGTGAGGGTATTCTCTCTGTTCTAGAAGATAATAAAGGGTCTGTAGTAAAAGTCAGAAGGTGTGAGCTTTGTGCTTGGAAACCAAGTAACAGTATGCACCCGGAAAATGGCTTGCGTGGCAGAAAACGTATGATTATTACCCAACGTCACACAAGCATATTGATTAATTAGCCTCCAACGGTCGTTATTTGTTACAACGGCATGAAGAACAGGTATAGATGATCCTTAGCATTTTATCACAGAATGATCTAGAGAGAAGAGCCTGAATCCAGATAAAAGTGCTATGAATGAGCTACTTATGAAAGAGGCTGTATGGACAACGTGAAGAACGTCCTCCAGTCTCGCCCCCATGTACATTCTCCCAATTTTAGTGAAGATTACATTGTGCTCTGTACAAATTTCCACCAGTACCATAAATTCTTTTCCCGCAGTCATATTCCCCAACTGTTACACGTTCTTTTCTTTCCCTATTATCGAGCCTCAGTCTCCCACAATAATTAAACTTACGCCTCCCTTACCAATCAGGGTATTTCATGTTATGTGATGATAGTTCTTTCTATCATCAGCAGTGTTAGTAGCTATTTAAATTGGTGTTGGCTGCGACCGAACCGCTGAATCTTTCCATCAGTAAATGGGGTATGTTCTCCACTGACTCGGTTGTTTTAACCCCCTCCACTGACGGAATGACCCACTTCCCAATTCCGTATGTATAAAACCAATACGGACTTGTAGCTGTCACGCCTTTGCGCTTACTGCTACGTATTTTAACTGTAAATAGCTCAGTCCCAATGGTAAGAGGCAGTAGTGAATTCACGTAGTTAATATTTGAATCCAGCACAGATGCCACAGGCTCAGCTCACTTTTACTCCACTCCTACCCTCGCCATTGCACCACATTAACTAGGTGCTACGTGGACCTTGCTAAATTCACTTGCGTATACATTTTTGACCGTTACTCGCCAGTATTTACCTAATGAATAGTACACTCCTAACCGGACTATTTCCCTAAGAGCTGTGATGATTGAACGGGTTCGATCCACGGCCTACAGTGCCCTACAGTTCACACGGTAACAGTGCCTACCTGACCCACTTAACTTGGTAGTGAGCTTATGTATCCAATCACCACTGCTAGCAGCAGTGGATAATCCTATGAGCACGACGAGAGCAGCAGACTTACCGTCGAATCCTCCTGAAAATACTTATAACTACGGTCGCCAGCTCTGAAGGAGCAAAAGAATAAATCAATTTTTGGGCTCGTTTCAAAGTGAAATGACTTGAGTTGAATTTAAACTTAATTCTGAATATTACTATTTCTGATCATTCTAGATGATTCTACAAAGCAAATACTCTCTCAATTTCTGTGAGTTGGCTTGGTAATTACTACCAAGACAGGTTATGCAACTTCGGTTAACAAAATTCTATCCTTCAACTTATTTAATGATTTTGGATATTGCTCTTTGGACCATTGATACAGAATTAGTTAAGTGACTTTACTTGAAAGGTTGCTCAGAAAAATTTAAGTAACTATAAATAGGCGACTCATTCTGGTGTGACCATTGCTCTTTTCAACATTCTTATACGCTAAAGTATTCTACAACCAAAAGAATTGTAAATGAAAGAGGCGATGGTGGCCTCAGTCTGATTTCACTATACTATGTTTGAGGTTACTACACTTTACAATGAACAACATGCGTCATAATTTTACTCATTACTATATTCTGTCCTCTGCACTTGCATAAAAGAAAACTGGTATTCTCCTTTTACATGTATACAAAGTTCGACTTAACAATTGCAAGCAGTCTTGCCTTGGGTAGACGTGTCGGTGCTGGTGGTGAGATGCATGTGGCTAACGCAGCTCTTCACGCCTCATGCCCTTAATGGCGGCTGGAACTATGAGCTGTAGCACTCGTATAAGCTACTGCACGTCCGCCATAAAATCTGGGCACAGGAACTCTTACAATCAGCCCCAGTGGCATAAAGGCGGCTTCAACAACCATTCGTCGCGTTTTACTCCAAAAACGGCGACGATATTCGCCTCTTCGCTGTTGCACAATCACTTTTGCGTGAGCACAGTTACGCACGTCCGATCACGTCAACACTCCCCAGGCCATTCCCTTGTTCAGTCCCTGTGTCTCCAGCTACCCCTAGCTACGCTTGTATCACCAAGAGTGGGGGTGTTCCCCTACCACCTTTTTACCGAAATCATTTAGTATTTAAGAATATTTATATTTACTACCCTGGAGTCCATACCAGTCATAATAATTTACTACTGGCGCTTTACAACATTAAATTATACAGTAATAACTTATAATTACCAAGAAAAAGAATACATTTGACTCTGAGAGCTTAGTGCATTGTCTGACAGGCAGCGCTATTCCCAGTTTCGCCAATAGATGGCATCAGGGTGCACTCCCTGGCAGTCTCACACAAGCGCGCCCGTTTCAGATGCACGGGCTCCAAATTACTGTCAGCCCACCATCATTTCAGTTCCGTTACACATGCCCCACTTCTTATTGAAGTATCTTACAGTGATAATTCAATAAGAAGTCTCTCCTATAATGAATCTGAAATATTCGATAAGCTTTTTACCAAGGGTTTTCCCTTTCTTACTGATACACCTCGATACTTATATTACATATTTAAAATGAAACACCCATTCTTTCTCTCTTTCCTGCTAAACATTACATAAATGATTTACATATATTCTTTCCAATTTTCTTACTTCTAAACACAGTTCACTTTAAACATCTCTTTTTTTTTCAATGTTTTAAATACACTTCTTTTATTTCAGGCAAGTAAAACACACATTATGCGCCTATTACTTTGTAGCCCGTCCTTTTCACTTTACCTCCTCACTTTTCTACCTCTTCCACAACACTTATTTACACATCTATTAAGGCTTTCTTAGAAGCTCAGTCTTTCCCAGTCCGTTTAGTCTCTACTTAAACTAGAAGTTTCATTAGAATACTGCAATATATTTTAGTGAGCATTTACCTTTCACATAGAACAAAAGAAACAAAACTATTTACATATTGGTTTACTTTAATATTTATTTATATATTTATTTTCAATCTGGTAGAATTCGTGGTTCATACCTTTTGAGATCCACTATGTTTCTTACTCTCAGGCGTTTGCCTCTTAATGGGTACTCTAAATAATAAGCATTCACATTGGGTATGGACACCATTTTAAATGGTCCATTATATATATATTTAAATTTGCTGATCTCATTATTAATTTCACTTGACTTTTCATGTGTTTTTACAAGAACGAAATCACCTATTTTGAATTTGGGATTCCTTACTTTTTCGTCGTGACGATGAATTCTCGCATCTGCTTGTTTTCTCATCTTGTCTTTTACTAAGTTCTTTTTACTATCATAATCTAATTCAACTCTATTTGGAAATTCTAGTAGGTCTTCTACTAGACTTTTACTTCTTGTCTTTTTCAGGATTTCTTCTGGAGTAAATCCAGTGCTCTCGTTAGTTAATGAATTCATGATTTCTTCGAATTCACTCACATACATGCCCCACTTCTTGTGGTTACTATGGCAGTACGTCCTAAAAACTGACCTATCTCACGCATATATCTTTCTGCTGGATTGCTTGATGGGTGATAAGCTGAGATATGTACCACTTCTACCTGTTTCTCAGTTATCCCATCCTTCCACATTTTTGAGCAAAACTGAACACCATTATCTGATAGTATTCTCTTTGGCTTCCCTACTTTCACAAAATAATCACACACCATTTTATCATACACAGCTCTGGCAGTAGCTTTTCTCAAGGGATAAAGCTTTATATACTTTGAGAAAAGTTCAACTGCTACAAATATGTACACAAAACCCCCCATGGTTTTCGGCAATGGTCCAAAGATATCTACTGCTACTATTTCTAATACTTCATCAGGTTTTATTGATTGCATGGGCCCTTGATTAGTTGCATTTGTTACTTTCGCCTTTTGGCATAGATCACAAGATCTTATCCTCTGTGCTACCCTTCGTGCCATGTTGTTAAAGGTAATGCATTCATCTAACTTATCGGTACACTTCCGTGCACCACAATGGCCATATGCCAAGTGAACATAATCTATCAGCACTTCAGTGTGTTGTTCCGGCCAACATACTCTCCACTTCCCTGGATTATTTAATCTTTGAAGATACAGTACACCTTTATGTATTTTATATGAAGCCCTTATGTTAGTTGCGTCTGGATTGTCAAACTTGACCTTTACCGACTTGAGTGCATCATCATCACTTTGACATCTTCGCATATTCCGACATATTTCCCTAATTTTTTCTCTTCCTTCAGCTTTTTTGAAGTAATTCACCTCAAAAACATCTTCCCTATTCTTTACACTTTCTAGTGTCTCACATCCTTCCGGTAATCTCGACAAAGCATCCGGTACTGCATGTTCTTTCCCTTTAACATACTTGATCTCTATATCAAATTGTTGTAAAAACAGCGCCCATCTGGTCAACCTGTTATGTAACAATCTGCAGTCCTTCAAAAATATTAAAGCTTTGTGGTCTGTATGGACCACAGTCTTATGTCCCCATAAGAAAAGTTGAAATTTCCTAAAACCCCATACTATAGCTAAAGCCTCCTTCTCTGAAACTGTATAGTTTCTTTCGTACTTAGACATGGTTCTACTCGCAAATGCTATTTGTCTATGAGTTTTTTCCCCATCTATCATTACCTCCTGAAATATGGATACTCCCAATCCATAATCTGAACTATCTGTTGCCATGTGGAATGGTTCACACAGGTCAGGGTGCCATAACTTTATGTTTTTAGCCAAATTGTCTTTTAGCCGGTTGAATGGTGTTTCACATTCCTCAGTCCATATATACACACTGTTCTTCTTAAGTAGGTTGTTTCGATGTGGGCTATTGAACACCTGATCATCCACATACTTACGATAAAAGGAACAAAGTCCTATAAACGACTTTAGTTGTTTTTTATTCTTGGGAGCCGGACAATTTCTTATTGCTTTGACTTTATTGGGATCCTTTTCAATTCCCTCTGGTGTTACTATGTGACCTAAAAACTTTATTTCTTTCTTCACAAACTCGCATTTTTTCAGGTTCAGGGTCATTCCTCCTTTAATTAAAGCTTTGAACACCCTGTCACATAACTCCATGTGCTCTTCCCATGTCCTTGTAGCAATTAACAAATCATCTACATAAACCGTGATTAGCGAACTAAGTTCACTCCCTAAAATTTTGTCTAAAGCCCGAATGAACACTGAAACGGAAGAATTTAGGCCAAATGGTACCACTGTGTAATGGTAGCATTTGCCATTGAATAAAAATGCCGTGTACTTCCTAGACTCCTCACTTAATGGGATTTGCCAGTATCCTGCCGTTAGGTCTAAACTAGTCATGTACTTTACACCATTAAACTTCTGCAATAAATTATCTATGTTCTCTGGACGATCCAACTCCCTCTTCACTACTTTATTCAGAGTACGAGCATCTATCACTATTCATACACTTCCATCCTTCTTACTTACTATCACCAATGGGTTATTATATGGGCTAGAACTCCGTTCAATGACCCCACATGAAACCATTTTATCTATTTATTTTCGAACTGCTTCTTTCTTAGACAAGGGTACATTATATGGTGGTTTAAAGAAAGGTTCATGCTCCTCTACCTCCATGCAGTACTCATATTTATCACTCGTCCCGGTTTGTCCGAAAATACCTCCTGATTTTCTTTCAGAATTTGCCATAGATCCTCCCTTTGGGCATCAGATAGTCCTTCCGTTTTATACACTACATTTCGAAGTTCCATCTTCAACTATCTGCCTCACCAGAAACCAATCGAATTTTTGACCTATTCCTGAATCATGATCATCTCTAAATTCTACCCATCTCAGCTGGTTCTCTTCCATTACTCTAGATGATTCAAATGGTATTTCCAATACCGCACTATCAACTTTACAAACTATTATCCCTTTGTCACAATCTATAATTACTTTTTGTTTTATTAACCAGTCAATGCCTAAAATGATCTCGGCACTGAGCTCTGGAACTACTAAAAATGCATTAGAAAATAGCTTGTTTTTTTATATCTTAAATTCCATCATCACTTGATGTTTAACAGGTTTACTACATTTCCCTGTCGCCCCTATCACTTTAACACCTGTTACTGGCATCATGACTACTCCTCGTTGCTCTTTGATCATCTCAAAAAATGCGTGCGAAATAGCACTTATTTGAGCACCCGTATCCAACAATACATATAAATCGTACCCACATACATTAATAGGTAGGATTGTTTGCATCCTATTGTCCTCTTTCATACTTTCTTTATCTTCCCATAATAAATCCTTTTCCACCGCCAAGTCTTGCCATATTATTTTTCCGGTTTTTATACTGACCATTCCATCCGGAGGTTTCTTTCTCCTTTTCATCCTAAATTCTTTCACCACTTTTTCCAATAGTCCTTCGTCTAGGCTCTTTAATGCCATCACGTTCTCATTCGAATCTGTCATGCCTGAACTCTCGGTTGCGGAATCGGAAACTTCCTCTATTTCTTTTTCTCCCTGGATGCTTTCTGATGATTCTGACGATAATTCCTCCTCCTTAGAAATATGACCTTCTTCGGGTTCAAATAATTCTCGCAAATTATAATCCATTTCAATACTTTCCCTTTGTTGGATAGTGCATTCGCCACTCTTACTTTCATTATTTTCCCCTACTAATGGAATTCCAGTCTCACTCAACTCATTTGCTTCAGTACTACAGGGATCACAACACTCTTTCTCTTGGTTAGATACACTTTCTCTAATTTCTTTAGAAGAATCTTCATCACAGTCATGTATCTTGCTGTCACTAGGTACACATCATAATCGGTATGGCTCTCTAACACTGTCATATTCGGGTCCAAATTAATCACTTGAGTGGAAGATCTTTCTAATTGTGCTGGCTGGCTTTTGAGCTGATGTATATATTCTGCATACGAGGTAATTTCTGAATCGGAATGCGTCTCTGCACTATGCCCCTTTTTCTTATCCACCCTTTCCTCTTTAATTACTTCTCGATGCGATTCGTCGACTACTCGTACGAACCTTTTACCATAAGTCACATCACTCCTCCCTTGCCCCTGCCTCTCTGCACAGTTGCCATCCCTACCGACAAACAACGCCTTCTCTGACTCTTCCTTCATCAATTCGTCACTCTGACCGCGAATTGTACTTATTTCATTCACGTGAGCCTTCACATCCGACCGATATTCTTTTCCTACTTCATTTCCCTTAATAATTCCTCCCTGCTCTCTCTCCTCTGTTTGTATCCCTGCATTATACTTCGCAAAGTTTCGTTTATGTAACTGCTCTTCAGGCGAACGACGCACTATCCTACTATAGTACTGCCTACTCCGATCTTCCCTATATTTGGGCCATTTCTTTCTTTCCGCGCGCGTTAGGCCCTTGACCTGCGCGGTATTTAGTTTTCCTGATTTTGATAATGCATCCTGTTTCCCTGATAGTGTCCTCTCCCTCGCTGAGAGTTACCTTCTTGACCTCTTCCTCTCATCATGTTAATTTGCGGTTCATTCCTACCACCTTTTACTATTCCATTCCGATTTCTGAAACCTCGAAACTCTCTAGTTTCACGCCACCTATCTTCATTCTCGATTTTTTCTAAAAATTCATCGAATGTTCGATGAGTGCCTCCTACATAACGCTTTGAATCGTCAGGTAGCTTTTTCCACAACTCCCACACTATCTCCGATTCTGATCTACGATCTTTAAGATACTCCAAACGGTTGAACCATCCTTCACGGTATTCTTTCATGAGCCCACGCCCATGTTCTGGCATTCTGGCGACAACGAATTCTCTCCACAACCTATCTCTCTGTTGTGTGCTCCAGAATTCCTCAAGGAACTTTTCTTTGAAGTCTGTAAACTTCAAATTGTCGATATCCAAATTCAATCCCCAACGTTTAGCATGACCTGCTAAAGCGTCTATTACTAAATTAACTTTTTCTTTATCCGACATGTCTGTTGGTAAGACACGTTCACAATTTTTTATAAAATCCATTGGATGCCATCCACCTTGTTTCTTTTGAGGATCGTATTTTACCTCCCTACTCAGTATTTCCGATTTTTGCATTACCAATGGGATACCACTACAGTTAAGAAACGTCTGATTCTGAACTTGCTGACTTAACAATTTTATCTCATTACGCAGTGTATTTTCCTGCTCCTGCACACCTGCATCAAAACTCAACATGGTATTGCGCAGTGTTTCAATATCAGCTGCCGTTTCTTTAACAATCTCTTTCTTTAGAACTGGTACTATCACCTGTAATTTACTTTCAATTATCGGTTCTAATTTTTCACTAACCAAAGGTTCCACTGGTTTCTCTATTCTCTGAATTTCGGTATCAAATCTTTTCTCTGTTTCTGTGACTTTTCTCAAAACATTTGTTATTTCAGCCCTAATGCTATTTACTGATTTGTTTACCTCTGTGATACGTTGGCTTTGCGTATTCAAAATATCTAAATTGGCTTTTATTTTACCAGATAGGTTTTCATCCAATTGGGATATATGACTAGCCATTTCTGCTTTCAAACTAGCATTCCCTTCTTGAATTTGCGCCATCATCCTATTTAACAAACTTGTTAATTCCATATCCTCTCCCTTGTGACTTGCATGCACAGATACATTGGGTTCACTTTTCACTACCTTTGGTTTCACTTCACGTTCCTCCTGTCTTATGGGTGTGGATTCATCTATAAGATTTTCCAACCCTACAACAGTATCTGTGGTCCCTAATTCTGGGTCTGACCTTGTAATGTTTTCGTCTTGCTTGTTACTAATCGACTCCATCTTATGCTGCTGTATTTCGTGCCTAATAGAAATGTTTATTAAACCAAGTATTACTTGTTTAACTCCTACTATTGGACTTTCTTTTGCTGCTTTGCAGGTTGTCGTCTTGAACTTACCAATTGTGGTATATTTGTCTACAACAGAATTTTAAATTTAAAATTTTCTTGAAACTACAAGTTCATATAAAACACTTTTATTGCAGCCATTATTCTACAAACTTGGTTAGTCCTGTCACGGTCGCCACATGCGACCGAACTGCTGAATCTTTCCATCAGTAAATGGGGTATGTTCTCCACTGACTCGGTTATTTTAACCCCCTCCACTGACGGAATGACCCACTTCCCAATTCCGTATGTATAAAACCAATACGGACTTGTAGCTGTCACGCCTTTGCGCTTACTGCTACGTATTTTAACTGTAAATAGCTCAGTCCCAATGGTAAGAGGCAGTAGTGAATTCACGTAGTTAATATTTGAATCCAGCACAGCTGCCACAAGCTCAGCTCACTTTTACTCCACTCCTACCCTCGCCATTGCACCACATTAACTAGGTGCTACGTGGACCTTGCTAAATTCACTTGCGTATACATTTTTGACCGTTACTCGCCAGTATTTACCTAATGAATAGTACACTCCTAACCGGACTATTTCCCTAAGAGCTGTGATGATTGAACGGGTTCGATCCATGGCCTACAGTGCCCTACAGTTCACACGGTAACACTGCCTACCTGACCCACTTAACTTGGTAGTGAGCTTATGTATCCAATCACCACTGCTAGCAGCAGTGGATAATCCTATCAGCATGACGAGAGCAGCAGACTTACCGTCGAATCCTCCTGAAAATACTTATAACTACGGTCGCCAGCTCTGAAGGAGCAAAAGAATAAATCAATTTTTGGGCTCGTTTCAAAGTGAAATGACTTGAGTTGAATTTAAACTTAATTCTGAATATTACTATTTCTGATCATTCTAGATGATTCTACAAAGCAAATACTCTCTCAATTTCTGTGAGCTGGCTTGATAATTACTACCAAGACAGGTTATGCAACTTCGGTTAACAAAATTCTATCCTTCAACTTATTTAATGATTTTGGATATTGCTCTTTGGACCATTGATACAGAATTAGTTAAGTGACTTTACTTGAAAGGTTGCTCAGAAAAATTTAAGTAACTATAAATAGGCGACTCATTCTGGTGTGACCATTGCTCTTTTCAACATTCTTATACGCTAAAGTATTCTACAACCAAAAGAATTGTAAATGAAAGAGGCGATGGTGGCCTCAGTCTGATTTCACTATACTATGTTTGAGGTTACTACACTTTACAATGAACAACATGCATCGTAATTTTACTCATTACTATATTCTGTCCTCTGCACTTGCATAAAAGAAAACTGGTATTCTCCTTTTATATGTATACAAAGTTCGACTTAACAATTGCAAGCAGTCTTGCCTTGGGTAGACGTGTCGGTGCTGGTGGTGAGATGCATGTGGCTAACGCAGCTCTTCACGCCTCATGCCCTTAATGGCGGCTGGAACTATGAGCTGTAGCACTCGTATAAGCTACTGCACGTCCGCCATAAAATATGGGCACAGGAACTCTTACAATCAGCCCCAGTGGCATAAAGGCGGCTTCAACAACCATTCGTCGCGTTTTACTCCAAAAACGGCGACGATATTCGCCTCTTCGCTGTTGCACAATCACTTTTGCGTGAGCACAGTTACGCACGTCCGATCACGTCAACACTCCCCAGGCCATTCCCTTGTTCAGTCCCTGTGTCTCCAGCTACCCCTAGCTACGCTCGTATCACCAAGAGTGGGGGTGTTCCCCTACCACCTTTTTACCGAAATCATTTAGTATTTAAGAATATTTATATTTACTACCCTGGAGTTCATACCAGTCATAATAATTTACTACTAGCGCTTTACAACATTAAATTACACAGTAATAACTTATAATTACCAAGAAAAAGAATACATTTGACTCTGAGAGCTTAGTGCATTGTCTGACAGGCAGCGCTATTCCCAGTTTCGCCAATAGATGGCATCAGGGTGCACTCCCTGGCAGTCTCACACAAGCGCGCCCGTTTCAGACGCACGGGCTCCAAATTACTGTCAGCCCACCATCATTTCAGTTCCGTTACATGGCTTTGTATCCCTCTTGGATGTGAGAAAGCGCTAATCGTACTGCTCATAGTAGCTTACTGCTATTCTTACTTTTGTCTCATTCTTAGAAGCAATCCAGCATTATCCGTATATGATTTTGTATGTATAATCCCGTATTTGCCTTAGTAGATGTCCTTTCTTCCTGCCATCCCTCTTATACTCTCTATAACTTCTAAACTTTCGTTACACATTCTGAATTCTGTAGCCTATCAAGTTTATTTTTCCTTGTGACAAATTCCTCCTAACTAATCAACGTTGGAGATATTTTACCCAGGAGTACGTGATATTCATTGTACCGTACAGTACATCAGCATTTATTTAGGAAATATAAAAAGTTTTGATTCAATTGCATTCAACTGTTTTCAACAACAGCGTAAAAAAGCAATGTTGGGTAATGTGTGATGGTCAGATCTGTCATTCATCGAGGCAGTGAACTAGTGGATGAGTTGCTACTCAGCTTGAGGAATTTTGTGCTGGTTTGGCCATACCATAGATATTTCTTCGATGTGCTTGAACTTACGATTGTAGGCTGTCTGTATAATTTTGCTACTTCATATTACGTGAAATAGTCTTCATTCACATGTACTGTAAATGAACTTTGCTTTCATTCCCGTCAAGATAATAACTAATAAAATACATAGAAAGGTGACACTAAGCAACTTTACTATTACTCAAATTCGCCAGAGCAAATTTTCAGCGAAATTGAAATGAATTCACCAGGTTACTTTTTTCCTCGATATTTTAATTTCAATTTCAAATACAATCTCAGAGATTACCAAGTTATCTCAACAGCACTGAGATAAGTTTCTGAAAGTACGTTAATGTTACTGGTTTACACTAACTTTCGTTTAGTGGTAACGCTTGTCTGTATGCTCCTTCATTGTATCAGTGTTTTGAGCATTATGTTTTAATTGTATAAGCACAGTAATTTTAGGGTATACAGTCCTCATGAATGGACATTCTTGAAAAGTGTACGCACCTGTGAGGTTGTTGTAGAACACGTTTCCCAGAAGGAAGAAATGACTTACAATTACAAATATTTCAGTTTTATATTAAATTTTCCTTACCGACTAGTTGCATCTGTGGTTATAGTAAAAGAACCATTAAAGACAGTCTGAAAGTTTGTTATATTTAAGTAACATTAAGGAACCAAATAATGAATATTAGCATACATCTAACTTTAGCTGACGATCTTCAAACTATTGTTCATATTTACGTAACTAAAATTGGGTAATCTTGGCTAACCTGCACTATTCTCGCCTTTAATTGTGTTCATAACTGTGCTACAACTCAGATTTCACTCTTTAGGCCTTAAACGATGAAGACAGATGTGGCGTCAACTACTGCTTTCGGCCTTAACTCATATGTGCTATTGCTTGACGTAAGACATGAGTAAGACCATTACGGTCAAATTAACGTAAATGTAGTGCGCTTGGAAAAGCAATGAGTCGGCGATTTTTAGTAATACGTTTTAACCTCATGATAGGATAATTTTAGCAAAAATGAGTAGGGTATCATAGACTTATGCGGTTGCACAGAGTATTCACATTAAAGCCTACATGATAATACTTACAGAGACGAAGGCTTCCCTGTTGATAGGGTAAATGTGTCCAGCAGTGAGAACCAGTGGTTTCTGGGCGCGGCTGATGAGGATCCTGAGAGCGCGTTTGAAACGTCCACTTGCCTCCACCCAGGAACAGCTGTATGCTGAGAACACTACCGCCTCTGCCTGTGGAAAGCAAAACAATTCAAGTAATAAAATTAGAAGAAAGATCAGCATTGCCCATAATTTTGTTCATTTTTTCGATCACATAATGATCATCTTCAGTGCTGGAAGTTAAACATTTTCACATAGCGATTAGTGAATAAGAAACAAAAAACCACAAATACACCTGAGTATAAAGCAACCGTTGGTAAGAACATACGTTTGGGACAAATTAAAGCTCGTAGGCGCTGGTGTCTAGTTACTATCAGTAACAGAAGCTATGAAACGATCACAATAACTGAAGCCGCTGTTTACATTCACCTATACAGCAGACCTCGGTGTGCCAGGGCCTTGGAACGCCCTCTATGTGACATGTGTCACGTGGAGACTTAACATTACTTTATTTGGCAAAAGATTGCGACAAACTACCAAATGTGCACTTGCAAATCATTAACTGAATATTTAAAATTTAAAATTGTACATTAAAAACGCATAGCAAAAAGGAAGGGCCAAATGCACATCTTGCCAACGCTTTCCCCTTCCTTTTTGCTATGCGTTTGTAATGTACAATTTTAAATTTGAAATATTCAGTTAATGATTTGCAAGTGCACATTTGGTATTTTGTCGTAGTCTTTTGCCAAATAAAGTAATGTTAAGTCACCACGTGACACATGTCACATAGAGGGCGTTCCAAGGCCCTGGCACACCGAGGTCTGCTATATAGGTGAATGTAAACAGCGGCTTCAGTTATTGTGATCGTTTCATAGCTTCTGTTACTGATAGTAACTAGCCACCAGCGCCTACGAGCTTTAATTTGTTCCAAACGTATGTCCTTACCAACAGTTTCTTTATACTCAGGTGTATTTGTGGTTTTTTGTTTCATATTCACTAATCGCTATGTGAAAATGTTAAACTTCCAGCACTGAAGACGATCATTATGTGCTCGAAAATCGATTTTACTGTTAATAAATCATCAAAATTACGGCCAACGCTGACCATTCTTCTAATTTTGTTTATCATATGGTTGTTTTCCACACAGCACTCTATGGAGTCACCAATCAATTCAAGAGATTTTCTTGTACTGCCATGTTGAGGAAACATCACTAACGCTCAAGTCAAAAGAGAAAATTATTGCGTCCTTCTTTTGTATTGTTCGTGTTTTGCTAAATAAACTTCACACACCTTAAATATTTTTCAAAGTAGGTCAATATCTGCGTCATATCGTTTCTCTGGAGAAGGATTCCAAATATGCATGATTTATTGACTGAAATTTATATTTTGAAAAGAAAACCCTACTGCAGGTTTTCATGTCCTGTCAATGAAGAGGTCATTACAGACAGAGGACAAAAGTTTGGCAGGAAAGACGAACAGAGGATATTTATTTCTTACTGCTGCTAACAAACTAAACATTGTAACTGTACAAATAACACATCATCTGTATTTGCTCTATGTACGTCCTGTCATACACAAAAGAATATGATAATCCTTGAACAAGGGAATGAATTATAACACCCTCCCCACCCCTAACAGACACCCAGAACGAAGGGATGATTTATGAGGCCCCTCCAGACCTGTGACCTGAATAGTAGATGACTTATGTCTTCTTCCCCTCCCTCTGTGAGGCGACATAAGGCTACTCCACCCCTCCCTTGATTTATTACCTCCTCCCCTATGATTCTCGAAGCATGGCTATTATCCTGCTGGGTCCTTAAATGTCAAAAACATGCTTGACAATATAGCAGGAGGTCGAAGGGGCACAGCTGGTCAAACATGTCTGCCTGTATGATGACAACATCAGACACAGTGACCAAGAAGGCGACTGGTACGAAGTTAACGACTATGTGGCATCATAAACCCTCTTTCCCTCTCCCTTAGAGGACTCATGTTCTGCACCTCATGTATTATTACATGATACAATGGTGCGAGCACACTGGTGGGATGATTTACAAGGGAGTTACACAGTGATTCATTTTAGCATTTGCTGCATGCCTTTTTATGTAATGGTAAAGGTCAGTACAGTAGATTCCAACATGAATTGTCGACCATCGTCATCCCTACGATCTGAGTGTAAAAAAGATCCATAGTATCACATTAAAAACCACACTTCAGGGTCCTTTACTATGTAAGAATAGTTGACAATTAAAAGCAACCCTGCTGCACTCAGAAAAAATCTATTATCCCACAAGTTATTATGATTCATATACATCTTTGTTGAGCACTCTAAAGATGCACATGTTCAGTGGTTTCGACACCATTTCTGCTGAGACGCACTCCAGTGCTGCTTTGTCGCCTGCTTTCATGCATGCAGAATCCAAGGGGTTTCGAAAGGCTGAGTGAGTGTTGAAGTCTCTATAAACGTACCTTTTAAAGAGCTCAACAAACCTTTTGTAGATGGCATTGATGATGTTTTCTGAAGCAGAAGGTTGCAGTAGATACTGGGAGATGAAGAAGCTTGCACAGGATAGAGTAGCATGGAGAGCTGCATCAAACCAGTCTCAGGACTGAAGACCACAACAACAACAACATGTCTTGGAGGGACCCCTTGCCTTTTTATTCTCATAGTTGTCAATTTTGCAACCCCTTTGTGATCTCGCCACAGAAATCCATGCAAGAGAAAGGCTGAAAAGTTATAAACAGACTCTAAATGGCCACTGTATATCAGAGCAGAAATTATGGTGGCGATACACTTCAATTGGCTTTCATCAGGTTCAATGGGGGTTGCAGCAACAGAGTCCTTATGGAAGAGTTCAGCCATTTGTGAGGTGTTAACAGTGTCAAGCGCTGTCAAGAACGTCGCCCTATTGCACATGGGATTGTGAACTGTCGTCTTCTATGGCGAAATGTGGAAACAACACCCCAAGGGAAGGAGTGGTTCCATTGACGCAATTTTGCCACTCCCTGAGGCCTTTCCTGTCGATTCTTAGTGGTGGTATGTCTCAAATGTTTCCCCTCAGCCACCCATAAGAAATCTGCGTGATTTCAACACGTGGCCTCTGACATTAAATCAGACATGAAGAGTGGTGAAATGTGGGTAAGAGAGGGTGTGCTACTTCGCTCAGCCCTTGTTTGGACGAGGTCTTGTAAAAAATCAGTCACACCCTTTCAATGGAACCATACAGGAACTCGCCTTAAGCAATTTACGCAAATAGCAAAATTCTAAATCTGAATGGCAAGCTTCCGGAAGATGTCGGCAAGCTTCTATCAAAGCTGAATAAATTTTCAGCTGCCAAGATCGCTAAAGTCATTTATTCGTATAGATGACCCGTTCGACAATTCTCTGTTGCCATCTTCGGAAGGTGAGACCGAAAATGCTACGATATAGCAACTACCATAACAGCACACGAACTAATCCAAGGTTTACGATATATGAAATAGAAACATAACTGTATTTACGTTTTTAGACAATCTTCTCCTTCAATAGAGTAAGTGGTGATATTCTGTGTTGCTATCGTGAGCTATACTAGAAGTCCGCATGTCACTTTTAAATAACAAAAAAAAAGGCTCTGAGCAATATGGGACTTAACTGCTACTGTCATCAGACCCCTAGAACTTAGAACTACTTAAACCTAACTAACCTAAGGACAGCATACAACACCCAGCCATCACGAGGCAGAGAAAATCCCTGACCCGCCGGGAATCGAACCCGGGAACCCGGGCATCGGAAGCGAGAACGCTACCGCACGACCACGAGATGCGGGCTTTTAAATAACAGCTATGTACATAAATGTTGTTGCACCGATTACAAATGTTCACATTCATCGCCATTTTACAACTGACATATCCCAGCGCAAACGTTCTTTGTAATACGTAAGTACATCTGATGACGCAGTGGTAGTATGACCTGATATTGTCATTTGATATCATAATTACAAATACCCAAATTATTACCATAACATTTAAACGTACGTGCTTCATGCAGAAGGAATAGAAGAAACCGTCATGTGTCTTTAATTCAGTATACAGTTCAGTTACCACTATGTCTGTTTCAATATGAATTATTGATACATCAAAAAATTCTTTCATTTTAGTAAATTATTTTTAGTTTACAAAAGGTAAGTTTGCCTTGAGATCATCAGAGCACCAGTTGCTTTATCATCGTAATAATGTGTTTTGTGATAAGGTTACGTTACCAACCCACAACAGTGAAGTGTAGTGAAGACTGAACTCTCGATTTTGGTACACACCCTCTGATTAAATCAAATTTAGATGTTACTTATAGGATCAAATAGGAGTTTCAATAACGTGATAGTTAATCAGTGATCAACAGTAAGTATTATAAGACGGCAAAGAATATCTGTTGTGTGAAGCATGTGTGTATATAGCGATTCAAATATGTGGGCAGTCACACTGAATAATATAATTATTTTCTTTGGTGGTTGGTTCACTTTACATAGGGGCGTTTTTAATTAGGGAAATTTCATGTATAGGCTTACCACAAGAAAATGCTTTCGTTTATTCTCTTTCGTTTTACACTGTTTCTGACGTACCACACACAGTCCATGAGCTGAAGTATGACACAAGTAATACATGAAGATTCTCATTCACAGCACATATGCCTGGGTATGGCGGGTTGTATCCTGCAGTAACAACATACACTAGTTCCAACATAAATAACTTTGTAGCCATGCAAGTAACTTTTCATTTTAATGCTGGTTTCACAAGCTCTGTTCCTGAAAATAACTAACGAATGGTTTGTGACTCATTTTACCATGATAATACGTCAAACAGCAAAAGTAAAATATTTGTTTTCCCTCTCAGAGCAGCACCTGCCACCTACGTCCTCAGTTATTTGCTGGGTGTTATCTCAGTGAAGTGTACTGTGCTGTAAATGTAACTTACCTTATTCATAATGGTTTAGTAAAATAAATTAATTGAAACTTGTAATGAAGCACTTAGTAACATAAGCTGCCAAAGAACTCATCATGCAGTTTCGTAAGCACTGAAAGGCATAAAAACTGCACCTGTAGTTGCGATGCTATTCACTACAATCTGTGCTACGCAGCTATGCAATTAGTTCTTGATCTCGCTGCTAAGCATACAGCAACGATATGCCGCACAAAATTACTTTTGTAAATAGACATACTTTTCATACACTTGTAAAGGACAAATACATATGCGAGTGGCGCATAGGTCACTGAACAACGGTGCTTTTTCTTTTTTTTTTTAATTCATTGTCGTTTCATTTGGGACTTCCGGAACTCATACGAATTTCAGATCGATGTAATCACCAGAGGTCGCCAAACGGTCACACACAGAGCAGTGACGTGACTGATACGGTGTCCCTTGACTCTCGGGAGGTGTTCAATGAAACTCCGCACTACCGTTTAATGGACCGAATACAACATTACTCAATATCATACCATATTCATGACTACATTCAGGTCTTCCTAGGTGTGAGGGAACGCAACGTACTCAACAGGGCGATTACGTCAGATGCAAACTTTTGGTGTAATCCGACGGAGTGTTGTAGGGTTATTACGGTTTACTATAGTATATAAATGATCTTTTGGACAACTTAGCAGGACCACGTGAGGCTTTCTACGAATGATGCAGTTGCTGCAATGCCAGGAAAGAATCGACCTTCGGTGCAATGATCGACAGTTTTGATCGAGACGAGAGGTATTTGTAACGCTCATGCTTCATTTCACGAATGAATAAATTATTATCTTAAATGTGCTGATTGAGACTCTGCTGACGAAATAAGTGCTTCAGTGGTTCACGGGCGTCGCGTCGGATAGTGTTGTGGAAGCTGCACAGCAAATGTATTAGCGAGCCACTGGAGCAACGCGTCAGTAAGCGCTTAAAAATAACGAGCAGCTGTCTCGTTGAAATAATGTGCAGCTTCCATAAAATTATCAGACGCGACGCCTGTGAACCAATGGAGCAAATATCTTAATTATTGTCAATGACGGAGAGATTACGCCATGTGATGAAGCACAGGCGAATATTTATTGTGGCGTCAGTGTGAAGCCAAAGTGAAACAACGTTTCAAGGAAGCCAGATGACTGATGCAAACAACGAGGACGATTCAAAATTTTAAAATTAAAGGCTACAGGAAGGTAGAAAAAAGGCTTGAAATACTAAAACCCAAAAGTCAGATACAAAAAGATACTAAAAATTAGGCCCATTTTGTGTGTGTGTGTGTGTGTGTGTGCGAACGTGCGTAAACTAGTTTCTGAATAGTACAGAACGAACTCTGCCGAAGTAATTGTGCAGTGGCGAGCCAGCGATACTACAAAAAACAACCATCAACCACACACCGTGTAGCGTCACGAATAAGATGGACGACGAATGTTTCCCGAGACGGGGTAAAACCACGGTGAAGGTCGGAGGCATTGACCTCCAAATGACGGGGAAAAGTATGGAGAAATTATAGTAACAGTCGCATCATAGATGATTAGAGCACACAGGACCTGTCTAACATGTGGCCAAATGAGTGCACAAAGAGGGCATTGGGGCATAGCCTTTAGTTAAGTTTACCAAATGCCGATGATGCAATTCTTGAAAATATGTTCAACGAACGTTGTTAAAATTACGAAAAGACAGTAACTTGTACTGATTAACACGACGTGGCAAAAGACCGTTTTTCAGTGACCTCAGCGCTAATCGTGGCTGGCATAACAACCGTATTCAGTAGCGAATATTCAAGCAGATACATGCATTTAGAACAAAGAACATTTTGTTTAGCGGCGTCATTTGACGGAGACGGATTCTGTATTGACGGTATGCCGTCGCAAGATATCAGTATGCGAGGGCTATTCGGAAGGAAAGTTCCGATAGGGTGGGAAATGGGAACAGTGAAAATCCAATGAAGCTTTGAGCAGATGTGTTCGGCTATGTCGCTAGTAGGCCCGTCGATCACGTCAAGTAACTCTTTTCAGTTCTGAGAGGACAGTGAGCACGTAAAGATGCTCACAACATTAGTGTCTCCCGCAAAGTATGAGGGCCTGATCTCATGCAACCCACATAACACAACTGTCATGCGTTTCCTTTTGAATGACAATACTCGGCCGCATTCTCAGGGGCAATGAAGACTCTCCTGCAGCGTTTTCAATGGGAAGTGGTTTACCACCCCCAATAGAGCCTGTAATTGACTCTCTCTGTGTTTAATCTCTGCTCACATGAACCGCTAGCTATGAAGACAACGTTCTGGCACAGACATCGAGCTGTGGACCAGCGTAGAGAATTGGCAGGAACCTCAGGCGGCTTTCTTCTATGACGAGGATATTGGAAAGTAGGTACAACGCTATGACAAATGTCCAACTCGGAGCGGCAACTATGTAGAGAATTAGCTGGAAGGTGTAACTAACTGTTGCAAGTAAAACATTTTTGATTTTCACAGTGGTTTCCTTTTTGCCACCGATCGGACTTTACTTCCCGAATAGACCTCGTAATTGCCTAAAGAAACTGAATGTACAGGTGCAACGGACCTAAGTGCAGATGTATTTATATGTGGCACCTTAATATGTATGCACAGCAGTGTGTTGGCTGTTTTTTCTCTGAGTCAACAATCTTCAGACAAACGCATCACAAACTTTATGATCTGATGTTCTCTGTATAGTCGTAACTGCACGGCTAAGTGTACTACGCCTGTCATTATAGACGTACCATTTTGCGTCCATGTATCCACACTTCAACACCTGACCTGATACCTAGGAGAAAATAAGCATTAATGGCTTGCTCTTGTCAGACGTACTTGTAAATACTAACCAACTTAAAAACATACGACCTCTAATATCTGTAATTATTTGTCTTCAGATGACGTAAATACCAATGTAATGTACTTCAGTACACCTCACCAGTTCCCAAGAGAAATACCTGCGGTTATACTCGTTACACCTAGCACATTTTTGCTGCAGCACTCTCGCGTAATCCAACGTCATCAGAAGGTTTTTCAGTCCCTGAAAACGTTAAGAAGACTCATCCAGCACATATTGACAACGAAAGATAAGAATTCCACGTTTCGTCGCCAACCGTTGCTGCCGACACTGAAAAGACGCCAACTGCAGGATCTTTGAGCTCTGAGTGGCCAACACATGACTGTCCAGCACCTAGAGAGACTGTGTACTGAATATATCAGCTTCTGGGATAGAGACAGTAAACGTTAATTAATTTAACATCCTCACAGAAGAAAATTTAAGAATCCAGGAGTTCACTCACTTTCATTCAATGCCTAATGTAAAAGCTATTCGTTACTAATACTGTTACGTTTGGAAGACAGTGGGGCACTTTGCGTTTAGTTTTAGTGTTAGTTTTGTAATACTGCCGTACATGTGTGTGTCCAAGTCTCCAAATTCCGTTTCGAAATCGAATTTTCGGGCGTTGTGCATTCTTAGATGAATGGAAGCCTATGGTGGAGCTTGTTGACAGTGCAGTTTGTGTACAGGAGAATATTCACTTTTCGACAGTCACGAAATACTAGATACTTTGACATACCGACACAGGTAGACGACACTCATAGTGAGTTGTTTCATGGAGGGGAGGTGAGAGTCCTAGCAGAGAAAACGAGCGGGTCCATAAAATACAAAGGCAGGCACCTCGCCCACAAAGATGGTTCATGGCTCCACGCCCAGCGATGGGACAACTACTTTGTGTGGGGTCCCCTTAAAAAGGACTGCGGGCGCTCTATCGACTCACGTGGAGTGAGAAAGAGAACTGATGTATGTGAACTCAAATCGATTACTTCATTGGACTGATTCATAGCATTCGTCAGTTAGATAGGAACGCATTTCACTGCAGGTTGCTCGATTTAATTTTATACGGTGTTGTTCGCTTTTCATTGAAGGAAGGCCGATTTTCTGAGAATAATTAAAAATGGCTCTGAACACTGTGGGACTTATCTTCTGAGGTCATCAGTCCCCTAGAATTTAGAACTACTTAAACCTAACAAACCTAAGGACGTCACACACATCCATGTCCGAGGCAGGATTCGAACCTGCGACCGTAGCGGTCGTGCGGTTCCAGACTGTAGCGACTAGAACCGCTCGGCCACCCCCGCCGGCTGAGAATAATTAAGAAACAGCTGCCG
This sequence comes from Schistocerca cancellata, assembly GCF_023864275.1. NCBI lineage: Eukaryota > Metazoa > Arthropoda > Insecta > Orthoptera > Acrididae > Schistocerca > Schistocerca cancellata. The sequence continues at coordinate 256,930,315 of NC_064634.1, forward strand.
GGTACGTCGCATGTAACGTATAAGTAGATGGTAACAACCAGTACTGTACAGTTAAACTACCTGCGATTAATCATTGGAAACAGAAACAAACGTAAAAGAATCAAAACTAAACATCAGTTAGAACGAGTGCACAAACTTCTTGCAGGGAAAGTAGATTCCCGTCTGAGAGCTATCCAATCAGTCTCAAGTAAATTTGATTCATCCACTAAAACACATGGTTTACAGAACATTCATTCGAGCGATTGATGAGTGATGCTATGACGTCACAATCGAAATTTACAGAGTTTCCCCCTTCATCTTATTAATGTAAAATGTGGAAACATACACTGTAGAGTGCGCAACCGATAGATATGAAACTTTTGGGATATATGAACTGTATCAGAGACACCACAGCTGTAGGCATAAATGTAATCTCTAAATTAATTCTTATCCGGAGATCAAATGTGTAATCAGATGCCGGGAATACTTAAATGTATGGGAATCATATAAAAGTACAAGATCTAAATCTCTGCCGTCCCGCTCAAAGAGGGCAGCTTACTACCCTTCACTATCCATTCCAGAGTACCACACTAGCATAGCTGCTCGGCACACTACCAAATTCTGTGCGCAGCACCTTCTGGTTGCAATCTAGGTATATTTCAGTATTAGCACGTGAGGACATCTAATTTTATACTTGACGACATCTGATGCCTTCAACACGGTCTGTTGCCCAGTTAGCATTTTCTCAGTTTAACATTTTACCTTATTTTATTTCACTGTCTTTTATTTTATTGCCGGACGAGTGGCCGAGCGGTTCTAGGCGCTATAGTCGGGAACTGCGCGACCGCTACGGCCGCAGGTTCGAATCCTGCCTCGGGCATGGATGTGTGTAATGTCCTTAGGTTAGTTAGGTTCTAGGGGACTGATGACCACAGCATTTCTTTGGGGGGGGGGGGGTGCGTTTCATAAGAGAAGAGATGAATAGCTTGAACAAATCAGTAACGTATTTCGTTGAACAGAAAGCGGATAATATCATGTTTGACTATTCCGGTGATCATTACTGTCAAGGTAGGGGCATAAAGAGTTCAAACATAGACTGTTTCAACTTCTTTCGTCATGGCTTTTAAAAACTGGATTCTTCCACTGGCTTTATGAATGTCTCGCACGCAGAGTTTGTAAATGGCAAATTAGAAAAGAAGTTCCTTAACGAAATTGACGTTGATGGTTTTGGATTTCCATTGTCAAATCTCCAACGCGTACTTACCTGCTCGGTTACATTGTGTGCGGCCCAGCAGTAAAGGAACACGTGACTACTTGGTACTGGAAGGAAAGAGGCGCACATGAGCACTGCACTGAAGTCTGTACTCTGTAAAAACAAAGATAAAAAATGTATCACAGCAGAGAAACTAAGGGACGGAACCAAATAAAATATCGCAAACTGTTAAGATGTGCAAATCAGTGTCAGACGAGTGCCTTAAACACTTTACAAATAGTAGTTAACAATACATGTATGATCATCTCAGACGTACTTTGGCCTGTACATTAATCAGTCACCTATCTAGTATCTGCTGTCCAGGTTTGCCACTGATAACAGCAGCGCCGCGACTTAGCATGGAAGCAATGAGAGCTTGACAGATTGCTGGGGAGAGCTGCCACCACATTTGCACACACAGTCCACCTAATCCCCGTAAATTCGGGGGAGAGTGACGATGAGCTTTGACACCACGTTCAGTTACATCCAAGATGTGTCGATCGGGCTCGAATCTGCTGAGTTGGGTGGCGGGGCAGCACATCAATTGGAACTCGCCACTGTGTTCCTCGTATCAGTCCATCTCATTCCTTGAGACATAGCGCATTACCTTGTTGAAATATGCCACTGCTGTCGGACAACGTCATCCTCATGAAGGGGTGCACATGATCTGCCACCAGTGTACGATACTCCTTGGTCATCGTGATGCTTTGCACGAGCTCCACTTTACCAATGGATGTCAACGTCAATATTCCTCTGAGCGTAATGGAGCCGACGCCGCCAGCTTGCCTCCGTCCCAAAGTACAGAGGTCAAGGAGCTGTTCATTTTGAAGACAACGGATTCGCTCCTTCCCGCCTGCATGACGCAGAAGGTATCGGGATTCATCAGACCGTCCAGCGCGCTGCCAATGCACCAGCGTCCAGTGCCAATGGTCTCGTGCCCATTTCAGTCATAGTTGCCAATGCCATGCTGCTAGCATTCGCAAATCCATGGGAGGTCGGCTCCGGAGGCCCTTCGTTAGGGGCGATCAGTGCACTGCGTGTTCACACTTGTACACTGCCCAGCATTCAAGTCTGACTTTAGTTCCACCACAATTCGCCACCTGTCTTGTTTTAGCAGTCTGCGCAGCGTACCACGTCCGACATCTGTAATGCGTGTAGCTGCCCAACCTAACGATGTCTGGACGAGATTTCACCGCGGTTTCGCCACATGTCGAAGACTCTCACCACAGCACTCCTCGAACTCCGGACAGGCCCTTCAGTTTCCCAAATGCTCGTGCCGAGCCTCTTGCCCATCACCATCTGCCCCCGGTCAAACTCAGACAGATCGGGCGCTATCCCCTTTCTACATACCGGCAGCACTCTCACTGATACTACACAAACCGTGAGTGTGTCTGACTAGCAGTTATAAGGACAGACTTGCATAGGATGGACAAGCGTGGAGAGTTGCATCAAACAAGTCTTCGGACTGATGACCACACAAGCTATGCTCATACCACTATGCACCACAGAGCAGCGTAATTTCGGTAAAAAATGAAAGCACTTTAACACCGACAGGTATGATATAAATATATAAAGTGCCCCTCTCCATCCTGAAGAAAGCCTCCGTAAGCCGCCGAAAAGTCGCCTATTCTACTATTTGTTGTAATTAGTTTTGACAAGACAGTACCCCTACTAGGGCATTAACGGCACTGGTAGCATTAACGGCGCCCCGTTTACTTATATATGTCCTCATTATCCACTTATATATGTCCTCATTATCCACTGTTCCTTCGAGGACAAAGGATGTGACGGAAATGGCTTATCTACCGCTTGAGTATTGTTCCCACAGCGTTTAGTGTATCAGGCAATCAAACATCCTACCACTGGGTAGAAATAGCGATTTATGGGATCCTGGGGATATGCCATTTCGGTGTGTCCATTGATTAGCTGCCGAATGAAAATAACAGTGTTCCAGTGTAGTTTTAATCCGACAGGAGAGATTATCCTCCGAAATAAGCACAGTGTTCAAGCATTAAGAAACAGTCTGGCAACTGAAGCTTTCTTTATGTTCACGTTTGCTTCTGAGTATATACTGCTGTTCTCGAAATTTGGTTTTTCCTTTAACCAACACAATTTCTTCTTATTAAACACAAAACTTGTTTGAGTGAAGTTTCATCATTGTTTTCATTAATATTCAGCCAAATGTAAAGAAATTTAGCATGGTAATGATTAATGTACCTAAGAGGATTATGGAACACTTTGAACTATGTATATCACGTTACCTAAACGCAGGTGCGGTGACCATGACATCTTTAGAAAGGTAAATGGCGTTAAATATCAAAATTAAAGAAGCCATTAGGAGGAAAACGTGAAGATGGAAAATGACACTGGTGAGATGCTGAAAAATATAAAGTAGCGCTGTGTGTGAAATCCTAAAAACATGAAAGAGAACGGTGGCGGGAAATCGAAGAATACGTGATATGGTACTGACAGGAAAATAAAAATCAAAGCTGACGCTGCAGGAATTTTTCTTAGCTTCCATAAAAATGAAACAGTCAATCACAGCACTTAAAAATATGAGATGGTGGTGGTGGGGAAATTAAAAAAAAATTTTTTTTCTTCCGTTAAAATGAAGTAAACAATCACAATGTTCTATTTTGTCAGACATTAAAACGAAACAAAGATGGTATGGTGTGAAAGTAAAGAAAAAAAAGAATAGCATCCATTAAAACTGAAACAGCCAATTGCCGCACAGTACTTTATTACGTAAAACATAGGACCCAATCTGTATGTAGCCCACAATATTCAGAGACATCCAAATGGGTTCCAGTATTTCCACGCGCAACTGTTATCTCATTTTCTTCATCTGAAGTGGCACCATGTTCAAAAACTATTTGCGTGTTCTGCTCCACGCAATTATGTACGGCAAATATTGTAGCCTCATCAGTAGGTTTCATTGCTCTTATGCTCTACTCTTTCAGCGACAACCTATAAGTGTGTAATATCAACAGGTTAGCTCCACTGTTTAAGAATGATTGACATTGTATTCTGTCAGATTAATGCTCAACCCCTTATTAAACTTTAAACTGAAGAAACTTCCAACTGCAATAAGTAAATTTTGTGTATTATGAGATTTTTATTTTTCGTGCAATATATCAGTGAAAAAGTGCATTTATTATTACGACAACTTCGAGAGTAAAATCACATGCAACTTTCCTTCGCGGTACAAATTTCATTTTTCATTTCCAATAGTAACCTCAGACAAATACATTTAGCTTACTACAAGTACAAATGTTTATCATCTGTTGCTGATAAATCTACTTTGTGTTTTTGATCTGTTGAAACTACATGTCACTTTCATTCCATAATGTACATGTGCACGCATCATATCAGACATTGGTTTAGAGGAATTAAAAACAAATTGTAACGAAAAAAATTATTACACAGGGCAAGTATGTATTGACTGTAACATGCAAATGTGTTTCTTTGTTACAATAAGGTACTGCTAAGTAAAATGTCGTACACGCACACAGTAATAATCCCATGGAACAGTGCTCACATAACAATCTGGAATGAAATGCTTATCATCTTTATTCGAAAACTAGAATTTTTTTATCCCACGGACATACAACTAGCAACATTCAACGTACATGAGGAGCAGATGCACTGATGGCAAAACCTAATTTTCAAATGAGTATTATTTGTCACGAAAATTTTAATGATATTGAATCATACATACTTAATTTAGTGTTCGATAAGCTAATTACAGTAGGGATGGTTTTGTTAGATATTTTAAAGACTCATCTTATGGACTTTCTTTATGGACATTTAGCAAATGTGTCTCCAGGAAAGGATGTAAAACTGTGTTAGGGGGATATCAGGTGGTTTGATATTTCTGGTTCGCGTGTAAATAACAGATATAACACGTCACTTGTAAATGAAAAGACGGCTGATTATTCAAAGACGATTTGAATGAAGAATCTATTACTGAATGTTTTGGTCAGTGAACTGAAATGGTTGCACTTCACACTGCATCACGAAGACAAGCACAGACAAAGATTGTGAAACAGTCTTCTGTTAAAGAGTTAATGTTTCACGATTAATGGCAATCTGCATTGTTTTCTAATGTCAAAAGCACTGTACGGTATGTTATTCGAACCCATCATGACTGGCTCTAAAGACAATACACATTCGTGTTTCAAGATCTTCATCCAAACTTTCCCATTCTAGACTACCATGACTGACTTCAACAAACTTTATGGATAGCTTACGCAGTTTTTATAACTGGAGCTACTGAAGCCCTTTTCTTAATCAACAGATTGCAAAATGGATGTGTCATAGTACTACATTGCGCAAAATCTCCCAATTATATATGTGCAGAGTACTCTATCATGATGTGACTTACTTCTACTAGTGCACAGCTAGCTTTATAATTCCGCCTAATCAGTGACCAGTAATTCCGCAGTCCTAAAGCATGCCTTGTATCACTGAATCGACAGAAATGTTCGTGTAATTTTCTCAGACAAGCCAGGACAAATTGTATCTCGACCCAACAAACAAAAATACTCTGCCCGCTGTTTCAGACTGACCGATGCATACTCTTCCCGAGGAATCCACATGTGTATCATATTACGGCAAGCCGAGTCACATGCATTGTCGAGTAAGAGTGAGATAGGTAACAAAATGAAATGGTTTATAGATATGTCAAGCGTTACTTATTTAAGCATGAGTTATATCATTAACTACATCTGTATTGTGATTACTGAATATACCAATCAAGCGTTGTTAAAACATCGAACAAATCATTTGGTTACTATTGAATGCTGGATCTGTTTCCGGAAAATTCAGATCACTCAGATACTTTAGAACATGACGCTAATTTACACAAAATTCGGATCGTTTGGGATACGTTTGAACATGACAGTCAGCGTTATTGCATGCCTCCTCATCTGTAGCAGCACGTCACCGGTAAGCTGTGCGTATACCTAGCAGTGAGTCACGACGCGCATCCTGGGCTGTGTTTGTCTGTTAGCTGCCTGTTGGAAGCCGCCGCTGGCTCGTGTCTTGTGCAGTCTTACATCTATTGTGCGAGTTATGTTGATGTCCTGGATGTAAAAAAGTTTTCTCGAGATAAAATCGATTCAATCCTGCTATACAAATATATATTGTACGAAGCAGCACTGTATTTCTTGTTATGGAAACACAACGGCATTTCGCTCGTTTGTGTAAAGTTACACAGTTCAGATGTCGATATTTTTTATTTTATGGGATAGGAAAACAGAGTGACTGAACATTTTTTTTTTTTGTGTGTTGCACAGGTCTTCATAGTATTTTCGGGTCTCTGTGTCAATAAATTTTGCTGTGGTGACAATTCGATATGGCTTCCTAGTGTATCAAAGTGAAAGCGTGCTGGAATTTGAGACACATGTTTTTTACTTCCAGAAACAGTCTTATTTAAGCTTCATTCATAGGCAAAATAAAATATTATTTGCAGACAATCATGCTCCACGTCGTAGGTACTACTAGTACAGGTACATTTCGTGACAAGTTTCAAGTAAGTGATATGACTTGGAGATGTGTTAATCCCGAGGAAATAATTTGGATTACCATAAATAAACCATGTCTGCAGTTGAAAATTGATCTAAATGTGTACACATTCCATTGATTGATTCCAAAATTGATATAGACAGCCGTTGTTATGCAGATGGGTTACCATGCAATTACATAAACATTTCATACCTCGGATTCAGTTTTTCAGATTGTCTTTAAATACAAAACAGTTCAATACGCCAATGCAGGTGCAGTATTTCTGTATGCCACTTTAGGGTGCTCACTGGACGATTCACCATGTTCATTCTTTCTTTATTAATTTGCTATGATAGTAATTTCTTTTTTAATTTCACACTGCATGGGAAAAAAATTTTCTACTTCAAAAAGTGTATATGTATGTACAACGTCCAGTAAGACGATGCGTATTTGTGTCACCATAAATCAACATCGCAGCTTTCTGTAAACTGACTATCACTGCACCACCCACTAGTATGTAGAGTGTAATGGAAGTCGTCTTGTCGAATGACCGTCATTCACCCACCCTAAATACTGATCATGATTGACCCACACAACAGTATCAAGGGGGTAACGGTAGTCAGCCTATCAACTGACCAGCGTTGTCCAACCCTCTAAACTAACCATCATTGTCTCACCCAGTAGTATTCTGAAGCGTAATGGCAGTCATCTTTTAAGCTGACCAGTCACCCTACCCTGAAAAACAACCGTTAGTGCCACAATAGTATCCATATTCTTATATTTTTCGTATCTGTGGTTCAAAAATATATAATGAAGACGTAAAAAGCTACTTGAATTGTGGAATCTTTAAAAAATGTGAAACAAATTATTGCTGTAGGTGTGTCGATCTGAATTAGATTGTAAATATTAGCACACTACAAATCAGAATGAGGACTGATAATAAATGTTTAATTCTCCACAAAATATCCATACTAAACTATCAGTGCTGTAGATAAAGTGAAACTGAAGCTGAGTTTGTGCTAGAAAAAATCCTTAGACACCTTCTTCAACCACTGCAGATATTGGAATAGGTACTCCGTAAGAGGATAGGTCAAGAGAAAAAATAAAGCCAAAGGAAACGATGTACTAATGAAAGCAGAGAGTTGAGATATTGAAGAAGAAGAGAAGAAGAAGAAAAGGAGCAGGATGATTACAATGGGGAAGATGATGACGATGTAGAAGAACAGGATAATTACAATGAGGAAGATGATGTTAATGACTGGAAGTTGCTGTCCAACAAATCGTCAACATCTGTCAAATTTATCCGCCGGCATAACCCAAATTAACTGGTAGCACAATAAGATTTAGTGATAGCTTTGAAAGTGACAGTCAATAGTTCATATGATAACAATATCATCTGAAGATTAACATCGGGATGAATCGATTATTTCTTGAAGTTAACAGTGTCTGTGGAAAATAAAGACTCAGCTGCAGAACGGGAAGCTGGGTATGAGAACATGTCGTTAGTTGAAAGATATCCAAGAAAGGAGCATGTCGCAAACTCGAAAGATATAGAAACAGTTCACGTAATTATTGCATATCGGAAGCACGTGTTGGATCTTGGCAACAGCTGGTGACAAATCGCATTTGATTTCAAAAGACATTTGAACATATAGGCAGAATTGTAGTGATATTGTCAAAAGCTGGCTGTCACAGAAGGTGACAGCTTCTGTGCGCCTACTCCCAGCAACAAACGGATCAACACAAATTTAGAAACACCACACTGAACATAAACACACAGAACACAAACAAACGCAGATCATCCAAACAAAAATCAAATGGCGCACAATCACCTACAACAACAAAGCTACTCACAGGTTTAGAAACATATCAAAAAACAAGGACTGAAAATACCCTGCAGAACAGACAGCTCTATACATAAAACTCAGGGCAACCAGTACAAACGCAAATAAAACGCATCTGGAAGCCATCAGCTCACATGTCAAGACTGCAGTTCAGTTTATGTTGGACAGACAGGTAGAAATTACAGCACCAGATACATAGAACACGAAGGACCCTTAAGAGGAACAGCAGTCATTCTGCATTTGCCTATCACCTTATGGGCATGAATGACAGGCTAAAGGACACGAACACTGGCCTAAAAATTCTTAAATTCAGCCGCAGCTATCCACAGAGATTCGTAATAGAAGATAATTAACATATACAAAACGCCACAGCAGAAGTAAAGCAAATTATGAATGAATATACCGCACTTTCTGTGGAACCCTGTTCTCACCTCTGAAGGAACTATCAAAAGATCAATCCGCATAACACACACACACACACATCGACGACCAGCGCCATTTGGTGATGGAACAAGTGAATATTACACACCCTTTAGGGGCATCAGAAACTGGAATCAACATAAAGTGAGAGCACTCAGTTTACATACACAGCTACTCCCCTCTGACTCACCAGTTCACAAAGGTCACTGAAAACCAACATAACCCCACAGTATTTCGAAAGCTAGTATTTCAATCAAGCAAATGATAATTCAAAAATAAAACAAGCAACCTCTGAAGACTGTTGAACATAATATAATGACATTAGTAGAACTATTTAACATTATCAATATGAAAAAAGGAATAATTTGATTTTAGGCTTAACATTTTGGTAAATCTACGCAACATAATACTGAAAATACCCAAATAATTGCGGATGAGTAACTGAAGCAAACTATCAGCTGAAATGTAAATATTAGACACCCACATAAAAATTATACACTAATTGTAAGATATATTTTTCTGTTACTAATTTTGTAAATGTAAATACAATTCTCAGAACTGTCTATATTATCATATAAAATTTCGCAGAGCCACATTTCCACAATTACATATATATTCCTCATAGAAATGGCCTATTGACAAGTAACGGGACAGATCCAGAAAACGTCTCTGCAGATTGCGTATTTCTGGATTTTCAGAAGCCTTTGATACCAGTGCTCACAAGTGATTTCTAGTCAAATTCCAAGCCTATAGAATGTCGTTGAAGTTGTGCCACTGGATTCGTGATATTCTGTCGGTAAGACCACACATCGTAGTAACTGGGAGGAAGCCAGTGAGTGAAATATAAATGATACCTTAGGGTCCCCCAAGGACTGCTGTAAACTGTTTGCTACTCCAAAGCTCCTATAACCAATTTAAATGCAGTCTGAGCAGTACTGTTAGACTATTTGCAGATGATGCTTCTGTTTATCGTCCAGTAAAGTCATCAAAAGATGAAGAATGAATATAACGAGATGTCTGCATGGTACATTAAAATGGAAACTGACACAAAATAATAAAAAGTGAGAGTTCGCACAGATGAGCTTAGTTAATTGTAGTGAGCTTCATGTTCAATGGACCTTTTGCAACATAAATAGTAATGATGTGAAATCAGTCATTTTACATCAACATCTTAAATGAAATTTTAAGTATGGCAATTTTATGGAAATTACCCTTTAAATATACAGATGTGAGTTAATAATTCCTACCCACCACCTTTTAGACATTACAACAATATAAATCCTTCTATAGAACAGAAAGAGTTGTCATGTAGAATCTTTTTCAGTTTGTTTTTAAATTTTACTTTGCTTTCTTTCAGACATTTTGTATCACTGGATAAGTTAGGAAACATTTGAGTTGCAGCATTTTGCATCGGTTTTTGTGCCAAAGACAACCTTAATGTGGAGTAATGAGTGTCACTTGTCCTTGTGGTGTTGTAATTCTTCTTTTGCACTGCAGTTAATCATTTACAACAAACTTCATAAATGATTAAATATACCATGAACCAGTAGTGAGTATACCTAATTCCTTAAGGCCATACACTAAAAAATAGTCCTGGGTGAACACCACTTGTTATTCTTACAGCACATTTTTCAGTAATGAAAACTTTCTTTCTTTGAGATATGACATTATTCAATGAAAATATGCAAAATATCTCAAACTGCTGATTGGAACGAGTCTAAGTGCAAATGTGATTGAACTACACTGTTTTAGGAGATGTTTAACTTCTCATAAAAATGGACATGTAAGAATTTGGAATTTTCCACGATATTTATTATTTCCTGACCATGTGTTCACTTAAGAGAGGTGTACTATGCCAAGATATGTAGAACTAAATGTGTTGTGCCTTCTTAAGATTCAGGGTGAGACTATTAGAAGAAAACCAGTCAAAAACAATTTTAAGAATATTGTTTACATTTCTTCTGTTTTTGTATTTATCCTTAGGTTGATTATTAGTGCCATCTGCAAAATGAAATAAGACACAAATTGGTTAACAGAAAGGGTGTTCGGAAATTCCTGTTACGAACTTCTAGGACGTAGAGGCAGTTGAGTACATAATATTCTGAAAAGGAACCCATGTCCATAAACGTATCATTTCCGTTGTATGACGATTTCCGTTTAGATATTTAACTCATCCACATCTTCTTGAGGAACTGAATTAGGCGTTACACAGAACAATTATTAGGTTATAACTCGAAATGAAACGTAACCAAACATTCATTTATCACTTAAACACATTTTTTTGTATTAGCACTTAAATATTACTTGTTTACATTATTCCCAAACAAAAATGTACCCACCATACTGTATGTACAGAACAGTACTGATGTGTTACAACAGCGGCTCGATATGGAGACCACCAACTAAGTTACGGACATTGTTCCTACGAAGCATGTTCGGGTGAACACTCTCAGTCCCACTTGATGTCCCTTCAGTTTATAATACAGTTGCCAGAACTAGTGCCAGCAGATCTTCCTCTGTCTCCACATACACCTCTATATTAAACTCTGCATACGACCCCACAGGAAGTAGTCCATAGAAGTAAATCCCCTCTTCCCGATTGTATACCTGGACAATCAACCCTGAGACTTTACTCTTTCCCTCTGCAGACATGGATGCGCTACACATCTGAACTGAAACTGTAGTAAACGAAAACGGTAAGTTTCTGGACACGTGTTCCTAATGTAGACGCTCTGTACTCAGTCCGTTGTGTAAGTCCTAGAAGTTCTTAACGGGAATTTCCGAGCCCCTGTATACAAGGAACAGTAGTGGACTTACGATTGATCCTTGGGGAACCTCATATACGATTTACTAAGCATAACGTTCTGAACTCCCTTAGTTATGTATGACATTACGCATTGGTTGACTTTACCATCAACTTCTTAAAACTTCAGTGTACCCAGGAGGCAACTGTGATTCACACAGTCAAACGCCTTAGACAGGTCGCATAAAAATACCAACCATACCTATTTTATTACTTTTGGTGGGGAACACGTAAATGGACTTTCATTAGAGCAACTCTTATGAAATGCAAACTGTGATTTGCTGAGGATATTATTGCAGCTCAGGTGAGATACAGTTCTGGAATACATAATCTCCTCAAAAAGTTTCGAAATTTATCTCGGTAGTAAACGTAAAAGTTCCTTTAATTTCGGTTACATGAGAAGTGACGTACACTGAAGAGGCAAAGAAACTGATACACCTACCTAATAGCGTGTGGGGCCCCCGCTAGCACTTAGGCGTGCCGCATCGCGACTTGGCGTGGACTCTAAGAGTGTTGTAAATGATTAACTGCAGCGCAAAAGAATAATTACAACACCACAAGGAAAAGTGACACTCATTACTCCACATTAAGGTTGTCTTTGGCACAAAAAGCGATGCAAAATGCTGCAACTAAAATTTTTGGTAACTTAACAGCAATGTAAAACGTCTGAATTAGTGCTGAAGGTAACTGACACCATGACTCTGTATGTCCATCTTTTCAGAGATGGTTGCAGAACGGCTGTTAGATACAGAATGTCAAATTAAATGCCATCTGGACGTCTAGTTTCCAGACTTACTTTATTTGGCTACTAGTTTCGGTGATTCACTACGTCGACTGTCGGCGCAAGATGGTTGGAGGTATCACTGTAGCAAGCAGAAAATCACCAATACCAGTATTGCTGACCCATGTTTTGATCACAACCGAGGTGGAATCTTCCTACACGTCGGTCAAGGACCTGTAAATGGCGTGGTAACTCGCCGAAACTTTCAGCCAATAAAACGAGTTTGGAAACTACACTGCTGGAATATGTTTAATTTGACATCATGACACCATGAATTCTACAGGGCTGTCCATAAATACATAAGAGTACGAGGGGCTGGAGATCTCTTCTGAAAAGCACGTTGCAATGTATCCTAGATGTGTTCAATAACGTTCGTTGCTGGAGAGTTTGCTGTCCAGCGGAAGTGTTTAAACTCAGAAGAGTGTTCCTGGAGCCACTCTGTAGCAATCCTGGATTGTGGGGTGTCGCATTGTTTTACTGGAGTGGCCCAAGCCCGTCGGAATGCACAATGGACATGAATGCCCATGTATGTTTCACCTGTCAGAGTCGTATCTAGGCGTATCAGGGGTCCCATATCATTCTAACTGCACACGCCTCACACCCTTACAGAGCCTCCGCCTGCTGACATGCAGGGACCATGAAGTCAAGTGCTTGTATCCATACCCGTACACGTCCTCCCGCTCTGTATAATTTAATACGAGGCGACACGTTTCCAGTCATCAACAGTCCAATGTCGGTGTTGACGGGCCCAGGCGAGGCTTAAAGATTTGTGTCGTGCAGTCATCAAGGATGAATGTGAGTGAATTTGACTCCTAAAGTCTCTATCGATGATGTTTCGTTGAATGGTTCGCACGCTGAAACTTGTTGATGGCCCAGCATTGATACCTGCAGCAATTTGAGGGAGGGTTGCACTTCTGTCTAATTGAACGATTCTCTTCAGTCATCGTTGGTCCCGTTCTTGCAGGATCTTTTTCCGGCCATAGCGGTAAATACCGGTTTCTTGATATACACTCGTGAAATGGTCCTACGGGAAAATCCCCACCTCATCGCTACGTCGGAGATGCTGTGTCGCATCGCTCATGCGCCGACTAGGACACCACGTTCAAGCTCACTTAAATCTTGATAACCTGCCATTGTAGCAGCAGTAACCGACCTAACAACTGCACCAGACACTTGTTGTCTTATAAGGGCGTTGCTGGCCGCAGCGCCGTATTCTGCTTTTTTATATATCTCTGTATTTGAATACGCTTGCCTATACGAGTTTCTTTGGCGCTTCAGTGCGTATTTAATAGTTTATTCAGCTAAATATCTATGGATTCAAATCTCAAACCAATTAAATTGGAATCATCACACAGAAAATGTTGGGAGAAAGGAGAACCGAAGACTGCGTTTTTTTAACAGGAAACTCTGAAGATGCAACAAATGCGATAAAGAGACTGCCTGCGCTACGCTTCTCCGTCCTATTCCTGAATACTGCTGCATGGTATGAGCCCAATACTAGATGGGGTTGGTGAAACACATCGAATAGTTCAAAGAAGGACAGTTCGTTTTGCATTACTTCTAAATACGGGAGAGTGTGTCGCGGATATGATAATAAAACAAAGACGTTTATAGTCGGGGCAAGGTCGTTTAACGAAATTTCCATCATCGACTATTTCCCCCGAAGGCGACCGACCGACAAGTGTGAATCGCAGAACAGTCTTGTAGTTGTATATTCCGATCTAGATGTGAAGGTTGGCTAGTCAGAGCAATACAAAAGTAAGTAACAGGTTATTTTGATTTCTTCTTGCTTACTGTTTCACCCACTATAAGTCATATTCTTTATCCTGACTGAATAATTAAGTGTTATCCCTTGCTTTCAAGCAACTTCTCTACATCATTTCGCAATAACTCTTGATGCCCGTGAATTGACTGTTATTGTAAATGGCGATGATATCGTGTATGCTCAGTAATGGAATTTTTTTCACGGTCGCCAAGCCAATGATGGAAATCACACCTCACTGTCCGTTGTGACCTCATCCATAACATATCATTTATATTTACCGAAGAATTCAGTTTTTACTCTGTCTTCCACATACAATATCTGCAATGTATTCAAGTTCACCTTACAAAAAGTTAGTGAATGGATGGTTTCACGTTTTATAAGTCGATACGGACTACCATGGGCTTTCGAGCTCAGAGTGTTATCTATGTCTAAGTACTTTCCGTTTTTACACGAAATTCTTACGTCAGATAACAATTTGACAAGGCCTTTGTTACATTTCAAAAGTTTGAAAATATCTTACGTATGTCGCTTGAAATAATGCCACACACGCGGCGAGAACGCAGTAGCAAAACTGCGTCATTACGACGGAACTCATAGTGTTCTGCAGGTGCTTAATGAACCTGGAACAGATAGAAAGTACATTTAGTTGCACTAGACACAAGCTGAGGCCAACTGTACTTCATTTTAAAACAAAAACTGATTCTAGGTTGGAGGATTTTGAAAGGTAACTGTCTACAATGTCATGTTATTTTAAAAAACTAAGAATATATGAAAACATATGAAATATATATGAAAAAAAATATATGAAAATGAATATATGAAAACATATATGAAAATATATGAAAAACGAAAGCGTACATTGCGGAAAAATACTTTCATTAGTTTGCAATAGACCACATGACATAATTTACGTTGTTGTCACAATATTTCTTTTAATTCATTACTATTCCAAATTAAATGTTTGTGGCAGATAATGTGTTAGAAAACGTATTTACGACATTCTGTTTAACTACAAACAACTTACAGTTGAAAGTCTGTCGGACTGTAACGTCTTCATCACTACCTTACGTACTGAAGCGTCGGTGGAAGGGGGGGGGGGACAACTCTTTCTCTCCTTCATGCAGGATTTTACACATTCTTTTCTCTTTCCACTATTGTGTTTTCAATGTACCATAGTACCACATTCCATCCATGAACAGTCGTACGAAGTTTCTTATGTTATCCAGCAGGTCATTTACAATGACGAACAAGATCACTATGAGAACCCGCTTATTAGGGCGCTGAACCAACTTTGGAACACAGAACAACAGTGATCCTGCTTCACATGTCCTCGAATAGTCATTGGTACGTTTTTAAAGACACGTGTGACCAGATGTCTCTGCACAAGTGATACAGTTCTTGTAATACAGTGTGAAGTACGACAACACAGTGTCTAATAATTTTTTCACATAGTTAATTCTGCAACATTAATGTAAGGTGTAATATCTGTGATATGTACCTTTTACCATTTTATTAATGTCATCATACAATTAATAGTTAATGAATTACTTCCAATGAACTAACCAAAAACAGAATTGGAATTACAATGTAGCAAAAACATTCACCTTGTCAGTAAAGTTTGCTATTGTGTAGAGCCAAAGAACAAGTTTAAAATAAGCGCATTGTCGGGCAGAAGGCGTCAGCTGAGAGAGTTGCTAGCGACAAGTGGTCAAGTGCGCGGTAATTTAAGGAGTAAACTGCAATTTTTTTATGGTCAGCCATATTATGTGGTTGTAAATAGACACAGTACATTGTCAACAAGAGGAATTAATTTCAAGAAGAGTCCTGTGAGCCCAAACGTGTTATGTGGAGCGACGATAAAGAAGAGTCTGTTGTCATACATAGTCGACAAGTAATGCCTTGCATCGCATCAGCAGCAACTCATCAAAGGAAGATCCGCATAGTTTCATCTTTAGGCTGTACAAGGATAGCCAACGCAGTAGTTCTTCTTAACTGAATAACACAGTGTAGTGCAGCAACTATTGTAGTGTAAATTAACTTTACCTCATGTACCTAATAGGGTCCTAACCTATCACCATTACCGGCTGCGGGAATAGTATCAGAGAAAAAATAGTAAAATATTGGAAATGATGAGCTAGTTAATGTTGGTAACTGAGATAATGAAGTACAATTAGAAAACTGAGAACTATCTAAAACTGCCATTTAACAGCAGTGAACTTTGTTGCTTGGTAGAGCAACTATAGATAAAGAATAATGACTAATTGTAAAAATATAAAAACGTTATTTAAATGAATGTTGAAAAAATATTATTTCGGAATAATATATTTCATGTTTTGAGCGCATTGCAAACTCTGCACACAGTTGGAAATTACTAAGCGAAAAATTACGATGTTGCAGAAGTAACTTACTGTAATAGCAAACAAGTATTTATGAACACTCATATTTCTAAAATCAGTATTAGTTAGCATTGCATTCCAGTGCATAACGCAAAGCGATTCATTAAGCGAACTGTTTTGCGAATAATCAACTTTTGCGTACGTATGTTCAATACAAATTACACTCCTGGAAATGGAAAAAAGAACACATTGACACCGGTGTGTCAGACCCACCATACTTGCTCCGGACACTGCGAGAGGGCTGTACAAGCAATGATCACACGCACGGCACAGCGGACACACCAGGAACCGCGGTGTTGGCCGTCGAATGGCGCTAGCTGCGCAGCATTTGTGCACCGCCGCCGTCAGTGTCAGCCAGTTTGCCGTGGCATACGGAGCTCCATCGCAGTCTTTAACACTGGTAGCATGCCGCGACAGCGTGGACGTGAACCGTATGTGCAGTTGACGGACTTTGAGCGAGGGCGTATAGTGGGCATGCGGGAGGCCGGGTGGACGTACCGCCGAATTGCTCAACACGTGGGGCGTGAGGTCTCCACAGTACATCGATGTTGTCGCCAGTGGTCGGCGGAAGGTGCACGTGCCCGTCGACCTGGGACCGGACCGCAGCGACGCACGGATGCACGCCAAGACCGTAGGATCCTACGCAGTGCCGTAGGGGACCGCACCGCCACTTCCCAGCAAATTAGGGACACTGTGGCTCCTGGGGTATCGGCGAGGACCATTCGCAACCGTCTCCATGAAGCTGGGCTACGGTCCCGCACACCATTAGGCCGTCTTCCGCTCACGCCCCAACATCGTGCAGCCCGCCTCCAGTGGTGTCGCGACAGGCGTGAATGGAGGGATGAATGGAGACGTGTCGTCTTCAGCGATGAGAGTCGCTTCTGCCTTGGTGCCAATGATGGTCGTATGCGTGTTTGGCGCCGTGCAGGTGAGCGCCACAATCAGGACTGCATACGACCGAGGCACACAGGGCCAACACCCGGCATCATGGTGTGGGGAGCGATCTCCTACACTGGCCGTACACCACTGGTGATCGTCGAGGGGACACTGAATAGTGCACGGTACATCCAAACCGTCATCGAACCCATCGTTCTACCATTCCTAGACCGGCAAGGGAACTTGCTGTTCCAACAGGACAATGCACGTCCGCATGTATCCCGTGCCAGTGTGATCATGTGATGAATCTGACCCCAAGAATGTGTCAATAAAGTTTCCCCTTCCTGGGACAATGAATTCACGGTGTTCTTATATCTATTTCCAGGAGTGTATTTTGTTGTTTTTCTGCTTAGGTCATGGTATTAACTGGGTTTCTGTATATGAGATCGTGACAGTGCTTTTGGTTCCGTTCTCGACTGATTCCGGTTCAGTGAATCGTTCGCAATTACAGTCTGTTAGCAATTAATAATCACACAGTAGTTTTTACTCGGATAGTGAGCTGGCGACCGTTCTTTAATAATGTGGAATCTAAAATTATATTACATTGAGTTTTTTTATTCCAAATCTCACTAACTATTCCACACTTTTACCTTTATTGTCAATATTTCTTTCGATCGTAATCGGGCAAAAATAGTCGCGCAGTAACAATTCAGTTAGAACTGTATCTGCACTTACCCGGGTATTCATTATTATTCTACTCAAACAACTGGAAATATTCGGTGCATGTGTGGTTTAAAACTCCTAAATAACCAGAAGTGTAGGTCCGTTATAAGTTCATATAAATTATGGGCCGGTAGTTTATTGGTACAGTGCTGCTGCCCATTAGCTTCTCATAGGGGGTTGAACTGGATTGGGACAGACGAATTTGTTGGCCAAGTTAATAGAACGGTGCCTAGGGTAATTCGTTCCTGGACCTTCGTTACGATGACGCTTCCAGGGTGGCTGCTAGGGGACTGACGTTCTCTGCTGAAGAAGGATGAGGAGTGAAACCAGGAAAGGTCCACTCAACGTTATTACAACTTCTTTATTGCAGTTTGTTTGCACCTCATTGAATTGGAACTGTAGGTAAACATCGCGGGAGAGGAGAATGACACGGCGTTGGCCTCTCGCTGCGGTCTGTACGCCCTGGTGCTGCTGATGCTGCCTCGCCTGATACTTGTATTGCACGGTCAGGACAGGTGTGGCCAGAGGCAATGTCTGCGAGAGCATCTGACAACATCATGCACCCATGCGCTGACCTTAGAGGACTTCTGTTGGTACCCCAGAGAGGGCATGTGTGTCTAGACCTCCTCGTCGGAGTTCCACGTCCGCGGCAAAGTGCGGTACTTCCGTGGCACCCAGATGCTTAGGCGGCAGGCTGTGGTTCGAATCCCAACAGTGGTGGACGCGTCTAGGTCTAGGTCGTTGGCACTGCGCTAAGCATCGCACGATCGCCGTCACGAAAATGACAACCTGTCACAGTGCCAACAGGCTAATGGTGGTGGACGTAAATGGCGCTGCTCCCTGCTGCCTTTGCGCTGATATGGCGAAAAGCGACCGGCTAAAGTCGAGACTGGTATTTTAGTTCTGAATTACTGGCATTTTTCGGTATTTGTTTGGTCTCTGTTATAAAAGGTGTTTTTCTTTTTTACGACTAACTGGGTACAAAGCAGAAATATAATAAGCAGCAGTGATAAAATTTCTCGTAATTGAATGAATTTTATCCATAGTGGATGCTGTCGAACTCCGTGACTGTTCCTTTATAGGGTTGTAGAAAAATATCGGCTACCAGTCACAATAAAAGGTTGTTTATTCGTCACACGAACGGTTTCGGGCTTGTGCCCATCTTCAGCTGTTTATACATTCGTTTACATGTTTGTACTGTTGGAGATCACTGTTGTTGTTGTTGTGGTCTTTAGTCCTGAGACTGGTTTGATGCAGCTCTCCATGCTACTCTATCCTGTGCAAGCTTCTTCGTCTCCCAGTACCTACTGCAACCTACATCCTTCTGAATCTGCTTAATGTATTCATCTCTTGGTCTCCCCCTACGATTTTTACTCTCCACGCTGCCCTCCAATACTAAATTGGTGATCCCTTGATGCCTCAGAACGTGTCCTACCAACCGATCCCTTCTTCTGGTCAAGTTGTGCCACAAACTTCTCTTCTCCCCAATCCTATTCAATACCTCCTCATTAGTTACGTGATCTACCCATCTAATCTTCAGCATTCTTCTGTAGCACCACATTTCAAAAGATTCTATTCTCTTCTTGTCCAAACTATTTACCGTCCATGTTTCACTTCCATACATGGCTACACTCCATACAAATACTTTCAGAAATGACTTCCTGACACTTAAATCTATACTCGATGTTAACAAATTTCTCTTCCTCAAAATGCTTTCCTTGCCATTGCCAGTCTACATTTTATATCCTCTCTACTTCGACCATCATCAGTTATTTTGCTCCCCAAATAGCAAAACTCCTTTACTACTTTAAGTGTCTCATATCCTAATCTAATACCCTCGACTTCACCCGAATTAATTCGACTACATTCCATTATCCTCGTTTTGCTTTTGTTGTTGTTCATCTTATATCCTCCCTTCAAGACACCATCCATTCCGTTCAACTGCTCTTCCAAGTCCTTTGCTGTCTCTGACAGAATTACAATGTCATCGGCGAACCTCAAAGTTTTTATTTCTTTTCCATGGATTTTAATTCCAACTCCAAATTTTTCTTTTGTTTCCTTCACTGCTTGCTCAATATCCAGATTGAATAACATCGGGGATAGGCTACAACCCTGTCTCACTCCCTTACCAACCACTGCTTCCTTTTCATGCCCCTCGACTCTTATAACTGCCATCTGGTTTCTGTACAAATTGTAAATAGCCTTTCGCTCCCTGTATTTTACCCCTGCCACCTTTAGAATTTGAAAGAGAGTATTCCAGTCAACATTGTCAAAAGCTTTCTCTAAGTCTACAAATGCTAGAAACGTAGGTTTGCCTTTTCTTAATCTTTCTTCTAAGATAACTCGTAAGGTCAGTATTGCCTCACGTGTTCCAGTGTTTCTACGGAATCCAAACTGATCTTCCCCGAGGTCGGCTTCTACTAGTTTTTCCATTCGTCTGTAAAGAATTCGTGTCAGTACTTTGCAGCTGTGGCTTATTAAACTGATTGTTCGGTAATTTTCACATCTGTCAACACCTGCTATCTTTGGGATTGGAATGATTATATTCTTCTTGAAGTCTGAGGGTATTTCGCCTGTTTCATACATCTTGCTCACCAGATGGTAGAGGTTTGTCAGGACTGGCTCTCCCAAGGCCGTCAGTAGTTCCAATGGAATGTTGTCTACTCCGGGGGCCTTGTTTCGACTCAGGTCTTTCAGTGCTCTGTCAAACTCTTCACGCAGTATCGTATCTCCCATTTCATCTTCATCTACATCCTCTTTCATTTCCATAATATTGTCCTCAAGTGCATCGCCCTTGTATAGACCCTCTATATACTCCTTCCACCTTTCTGCTTTCCCTTCTTTGCTTAGAACTGGGTTTCCATCTGAGCTCTTGATGTTCATACAAGTGGTTCTCTTCTCTCCAAAGGTCTCTTTAATTTTCCTGTAGGCAGTATCTATCTTACCCCTAGTGAGATAAGCCTCTACATCTTTACATTTGTCCTCTAGCCATCCCTGCTTAGCCATTTTGCACTTCCTGTCGATCTCATTTTTGAGACGTTTGTATTCCTTTTTGCCTGCTTCATTTACTGCATTTTTATATTTTCTCCTTTCATCAATTAAATTCAGTATTTCTTCTGTTACCCAAGGATTTCTACTAGCCCTCGTCTTTTTACCTACTTGATCCTCTGCTGCCTTCACTACTTCATCCCTCAAAGCTACCCATTCTTCTTCTACTGTATTTCTTTCCCCCATTCCTGTCAATTGTTCCCTTATGCACTCCCTGAAACTCTGTACAACCTCTGGTTCTTTCAGTTTATCCAGGTCCCATCTCCTTAAATTCCCACCTTTTTGCAGTTTCTTCAGTTTTAATCTACAGGTCATAACCAATAGATTGTGGTCAGAGTCCATATCTGCCCCTGGAAATGTCTTACAATTTAAAACCTGGTTCCTAAATCTGTCTTACCATTATATAATCTATCTGATACCTTTTAGTATCTCCAGGGTTCTTCCATGTATACAACCTTCTATCATGATTCTTAAACCAAGTGTTAGCTATGATTAAGTTGTGCTCTGTGCAAAATTCTACCAGGCGGCTTCCTCTTTCATTTCTTAGCCCCAATCCATATTCACCTACTACGTTTCCTTCTCTCCCTTTTCCTACACTCGAATTCCAGTCACCCATGACTATTAAATTTTCATCTCCCTTCACTATCTGAATAATTTCTTTTATTTCATCATACATTACCTCAATTTCTTCGTCATCTGCAGAGCTAGTTGGCATATAAACTTGTACTACTGTAGTAGGTGTGGGCTTCATATCTATCTTGGCCACAATAATGCGTTCACTATGCTGTTTGTAGTAGCTTACCCGCATTCCTATTTTCCTATTCATTATTAAACCTACTCCTGCATTACCCCTATTTGACTTTGTATTTATAACCCTGTATTCGCCTGACCAAAAGTCTTGTTCCTCCTGCCACCGAACTTCACTAATTCCCACTATATCTAACTTTAACCTATCCATTTCCCTTTTTAAATTTTCTAACCTACCTGCCCAATTAAGGGATCTGACATTCCACGCTCCGATCCGTAGAACGCCAGTTTTCTTTCTCCTGATAACGACATCCTCTTGAGTAGTCCCCGCCCGGAGATCCGAATGGGGGACTATTTTACCTCCGGAATATTTTACCCAAGAGGACGCCATCGTCATTTAATCATACAGTAAAGCTGCATGCCCTCAGGAAAAATTACGGCCGTAGTTTCCCCTTGCTTTCAGCCGTTCGCAGTACCAGCACAGCAAGGCCGTTTTGGTTATTGTTACAAGGCCAGATCAGTCAATCATCCAGACTGTTGCCCTTGCAACTACTGAAAAGGCTGCTGCCCCTCTTCAGGAACCACACGTTTGTCTGGACTCTCAACAGATACCCCTCCGTTGTGGTTGTACCTGCGGTACGGCTATCTGTATTGCTGAGGCATGCAAGCCTCCCCACCAAAGGCAAGGTCCATGGTTCATGAGTGGGGGGGGGAGGGGAGATCACTATATAAATATAAAAAAAAATTATTTGCTGGTGACTACACAAATACATGTGGGACAATTGTAAGTGGTAAGGCAGCATTTGACGAAATATATCTGTACTTACAAAAAAATGAAGCACCGTTATTACAGATATGCTGTGATGATAGTTTTGCCACTTAGTTACACACTTATGGTCATTTTCACATCCATATATCAGGTACAGCTCCATATTACACTATTATGATGTGCACTACTCTATGTTTACAAACAAACATGTGGGCTGTGGTCAAAGATCTACGATGTAGCAAATGTAAAGATGTTGCTCACACACAAACTCATAGGTTCTGGTCAAAGAACTTAGCCACAGGTAGTGCAAAGGTGTTGCATATATAGAAATTTAAAAAGCTATTATACACTGCGACATTTCTTGACACACATTATGAAATTTTTTGGTTTACATTTTTTACGGAAAACTTAGATCTAGGAAGTACAATGTTGTTATATATATGAAATTACTCAAAGCTATTACAAATAAAAAAATAAAAAACTGACAGCTAGAACTGTTTTGAGCCACACTGTTGTCCGAGAACTTCGATCTAGGAGGTACAATAATGTTACGTATATGATTTTTTTAAAATGGCTATTACACATTATAGAATCCCAGTTACAGCTCGTGTTTACAATATGACTATTACAAATTATTATAATGACCCTTGGACTGTTGAATGACGGCTACATTAAATTTCATAGAATATTACTTTGCTATTATATCAGAAGATAATTATTTTCTGTTTTTGAATATTTCATGAAATATGTGAAGATAGGATTTGTTTGCAAGTTCCACTTGTTCATTCAGAACAAGGTCTGGTGTGTTAGAGCTGTGGATATAAATTTCTAGTTATTCAAGCAGATTCATTTTCTTTCCTTTGTTCACAGTGTGTAGTATTTGTAGGTTTTCTGTAATGGCTGTGGCTGAGTGACCATGGTCTTTTAGGTGCATTGCAAAGGTGGATTTATCAAAATTATTTAGCCGGAAGGCATCCATATGCTCACGGTATCTTATAGTGAAACTCCTTCCAGTTTGGCCTATGTAGAACTGTTGGAAATTGTATCACTTTTCGATGTTTTTTTCGTATTTAATTTAAAATTTAATTTAATTTAATATCTTGAGTCTATGTATTTTGAATGCAAGGAAGTCAAAATTTGTTTTGAATAGAGTGATCAGCGGAGCAGAAATATGGACCGCGAGAAACTTAACATCAGGATGGGTAATCACGAAGTAGATGAAGTTCAGGAATTTTGCTAGCTAGGCAGCAAAATGATCCATGACGGATGCAGCGAGTACGACATAAAAAGCAGACAGGCACTGGCAAAAATTAAAAAAAAAACGAAATCGGTTATTTCACAAACCAGTTATTATTATGACCGGTTTTGCCGGCCGCGGTGGCCGAGCCGTTCTAGGCGCTTCAGTCCGGAACAGCGCAACTGCTACGGTCGCAGGTTCGAATCCTGCCTCGGCTATGGATGTGTGTGATGTCCTTAGTTTAAGTAGTTTCAAGTTCTAGGGGACTGATGACCTCAGATTTTAAGTCCCATAGTGCTCAGAGCCATTTGAGCCATTTTTTGACCGGTTTTAACAGTCGTATTATCCTGGCGCTGACAAGAAACCATATAACCCAGAACTGATTGTTTCAGCGATAACCACTATCCCTACTTTGAGCTAGTGCTGGCGTTTTTGTGTCACGCAAGTTTTCTGGAACAGAGGCATTGAAAGGATGTTACAAGCGCGAGCAGGTCTGGTTGCAGTACTCCCTGGTAGCTGGCCTGGTTTCGCCACTCAGTAGGCTGTGTTGGGGAAGAGGTGTTGGCTCACACAGCACTTGGGCCACTGAGCGGCACTTCACTGACTCCATTGTGGCCTGATTACCTCCCATGCGCTCCGTCTCGGACTCGCAAGTCAGATCACAACTTTTCTCGCTTTACAGTTCCTCCCCTCTCTGGAAACAATCAGCCATCGAATTTTGATGAAATATATACACTAGTTTATTTGCAGTTATTTAAATTTCACGTTTCCACCTTTACTCGCAGTATCACTTTGTCCTTTACACTATTTACGTTTTCTGTTTGACTTCAGTAGCACTTGGGTCCATGAACAGCTCTTGTTTATGGTTCACTTTGTCGTTTGTCAAATTGATCATGTTCTTTTGACTGAATTGAGACAGTAGATTGAAGGTTCACAGGCATGATATGTGGCCTATTTTCGCTTGAAATAGTTGTATGTAATTCCTATTGCTGCTGAAATACGGTAGGCTGTTGAGGTTGAGGATCCTATAGTTTACTAGTTGCTGGTGATGTTCAGTACGGTATCTTTGTACAGGGTCTCAAAAGCGCTCCGTTGATATGGGACCATTTTGCACAGCTAACATTTACTCTAGAGACATAAGCAGTGTTGAGACTAATGTGTGGTTAATGTAAGTTTGGTTTCTTCCAGGTAGAAATAGGAGGGGTAGTTCGGACACATAAATCAGTGTATTACCTGTATTCAAGTTGGTAATTCGTGTTATGCTGTTGGGTAATAGGAACAGTGCTCTGGATGTATGGCAATGGGTAACACTGATTGACAGACTTCGACCTTGTTGTTATTTTCTTTGTGTGCCACTTTATTAACCTTGCTAATAACAAATACAAATAATAACTGGTTTGCTATAGAAGATAATCGGTGTAGAGGTGCAATTTGGAAAAATTCTGTTTTGCATGTAAGTATTCAGATGTTCTGTCCCAGATTTGTGTGGATGAAACAAGATACGGTCAAATGACCTAATAACGGTATGTAGCTGTTCCGAAAGGCAGATGTTGGTTGCCCCAGACTGATAGTATAGTAATTCCAGCGCGGATATCAGGCTATGGGATTGTCTGTTTGATGGCAATGGAGTTGTTGGATATCACCAGTAATAATTCGTGCACTTTGGACTGTACACCGTTTGTACAGCTTAGTGCTTAACAGTGCTTAACACGCAAATCTACAGTCCTTACAAGTTACCAGCACCAGTACAGCGAACTACAAATAAAAACTGACAGTCGATAAATAAGCACAAAGCAATCGGAATACCAACATGCAAAACAAAAGCGCTACGAGCTTATGCACCAGCCTGATAGTTCATGTCAGCCGCATTCGTCCTTTTAAAGAAATTATAGAGGTGCTGCGTTCAGGCCGCAGCATCTTCGGAAGATGCGAGGGAAATTTGTGGGAAAAATGTGAGATGGAAAAGACTAGCTAAGAAAAGGATGAGAGTTCTGCAGTTATCCTGATACACCGCCATGCAGTGAGGCCTGGAGAAAGAATAGTAAAATAACAACAGGATTTCCTCTTCCTTTACGGCGAAATGTTATACAACAGGTCAAGATGCAGTTGTAACACCAGGCTTCCAGCTCTGGACGGAAAGGCAAAGAAATACAGAAAGCTCCATTATAATACGGCTGTTATGTTGTTGTAAAATCGTAAAAACCATCCAGGTACGTGCTCTAATAGATGATACCTTATTTCCATGCCATCGGACGTCAAACCAGAACAGACCCTAGAGTTAGATTGCAATGTTCGAGCACTGGAGAACGAAATCCTGCGGCTAGAAAGCACATTTGACGACTTACAATTCATGATAAGTAAGCAGGTTTAGTGATAAGCAGGGAGGGTGCTAGGGAAAGTTCCTGCGGTTAACTTTTGCATGACTCATAGACAGCTACCTAACACTGTGGAGTTAGTCCCTGGAGTACGACAAGAAAACAGGTTCACCTGGCAGCCGGCTCAAGAAAGCAGTGTCTGGAACAGTCGACACGGACAACCTAGGTAAGATAGACAAGGCACTACAGAAAAGTATTGGACGCTTGGCACGGCAACCAGAAGACAGTGGAGAAAGACTAAGTGATGGTTACCAGATATCTGCACGCCTCTGCCAAAACGGTGCTAGTGTCCAACATTCAGGCAACAGCCGATCTTGGTCATTCTCAGGGAC
Organism: Schistocerca cancellata; assembly: GCF_023864275.1. Classification (NCBI taxonomy): domain Eukaryota; kingdom Metazoa; phylum Arthropoda; class Insecta; order Orthoptera; family Acrididae; genus Schistocerca; species Schistocerca cancellata. The sequence continues at coordinate 256,957,167 of NC_064634.1, forward strand.
CGCCTGGCTAACGTAGATACCTATCTAGTAACTGCGGAATTACTTGGGACTCTTGGTGATAGATTTACTGATAAGCGCATTTCGACCACTGAGCTAAAGAAAGATCTTTTACACGCTGATAGCATGAATTGTACAGCATAATTTTGCGTTATTTTCAGTGTAATTAAAGAAAAAATTGAAAATAGAAGTTTCTTTGTAGGGGCCCAACACTCCACTACCCTAGGTTTATCGTTCTGTACTATTTCTGCTGCGCCAACCACTGCTTGGTAACTAAAAATAGAAGTTTGATGCTTCGCCTCACCCGCTGCAATTTTTTACTTCACTTTTCTTTCCTAAATACTGGAGTTCCGGTTACTTTCATTTCTGTTCAACCCCTGCATATAGCATAAATCTAGGCGAAGTCGGTGATGACGAGTAGGTGCAGTCCTCTTGTGAATGTGCCTGGCCGAAACTAGACAGCGTACTCAATCAAATAATGTATACGCACAGCCTGTGGAGCAAGGGCCAAGTGTCGCTACTGTGGCCTTTCTATGCGCTGTGGCACCAGGAGCGCAGAAGTGGCGAGGTTACCACGTCACCTCTTTACCCAGAGTTTCCCTCTGGCACTCATTTTAACAGGATGATCGGTTGATGTGGGACGTCCTGTAGGGACTGGGTGAGGAAACATCTTGATTCGTAACACCCCATGGCCGGAGACTAGTGCTCTGCCAACTAGACCACCATGACCACACGTAATAATCATTTACTGGTGGAAACTATGTCGTCCTATGTACCGTTTCCGATATATCGAACGTCAAAAATGAGTTGTGTTCGTATGGTGTATTCTGAGCCTGTCATTATTCTTTGACGGAAGTTTCGTTTTCTCCATGACCTTCATGTTTCCTGTTGGATTCTTGCACATACTGATGGTGGCAGACCGAAAGGCGATTTGGGCTGTAAGTTAAAACGAATGAATTTTACGGGTATCAAATAATTTCAGCAGCTATAAAAAGTTTCGGTAGTTCTGTTATGTGCGGATAGCATGCTCTTATTCTTGCCTCCTCTAGCTGCATTTTAGCCTGCGAAAAATTACAGAAGACTGCATCGATAGACAGATCACGAGCCTCAAGAGATGAATAGATGGGCAGCCTGGCTGGAGAAGATATAACTGTCGAAACCGGTCGTAGTTGTTAAATATTTCAATTATAGTTGCAAGAGCAATAGTTTTGTGATAATGGCAAATCGTTGTACCTCTGCCCTTACAAGGCTGATATAAATATACGTTCATAGGGATCGAAAACGTGAACAAATGGTGCAGGAACCAGTCCTACGCTTTTTGCAGGTATTTCAGCTTTCTGATTGTGCTCGTTGGATCCTACGTAATAGTTGGATGGAATCTGAGTCCAGTTTTACTAGAATTCAAGATGAGTATCTTAAGCAGTGCCTCATAACACAAAGTTTGTGGCTGAATCTCACTTCTGTTTACCTAAATCTAACCTCTAGTCTATAGGGTGTGTGAGACATAATACTTGTTATAGCAATACATAGTGATTTTCTCATGTTTACCGCATTGCTGTTTTAGGGGAAGGCTTTTTTGTTATTTCAAGAAGTATTAGCTTAAACGTCTTGTGGACCATCCAGGAGCGATTAATAATGAAACTTAATAATGCCTGATGTTCTCCACTGAAATCTGGTACTCTGAATTTTAAGATATATTAGGTGTCATCTAGTGAGTGTGTACGAGTTTACATACTGCAGCATTGCTGTTTCTCTGTTTCTCTCTTGCAGCAGTTAAACATGTCTGTGAGCGTTTGCGTTGCCTACGTTATATGTTGACAGCAATCTGACGTGCGTTTAACACATGAGAATAATGGCACGAAATTCATTTGAAGTGTTCACGGCCGATTTCCTGCCTCGTTTTCTATTTTGTACTCATTTTTAGTGTCTAATGATCCTCTCGTCAAAGTAGCTTTAAATACTTTCTTACAAACTCGTGTAATATCCTTGTTAGTCCAACACCGTTTTTCCGGTAAGTGAAGGCAACTTCACAAGCCAGCATCTCTAAAAGACATTTTATTGCATGAACACTTTCGACATAGCTATTCTGTCATCATCGGATGTTTCTCGAAACCGCTTATCCAAAAAAATTCCTTTTTAGCTGTTTTGGTTTTTGAAGTTTTCTTCAGTTACCATGCACTGCAAATCGCCCCGGTACTGACAATGTCAGGGGTATATAACATAATCTTTCTTTTCAGCATTTCTTTAGTTAAACACTCTCCCTATACCTAAACCTCGTATTTGTCGTTCCTCGTGGTCTAATGGTAAAGCGCATGCCTGGAGACGAATCCAGATCAGCTGATGGAAATTTTCAATCTGCCCTTAACCTTTACTTGCCAACGATGTGAAGAGTCCCCTGGAATGATAGGTGTTTTGGATACCATGCTAAGCTGTAGGTCCCATTTTTACGATTGGGTAAATGGAATAACTTAGGGCCAGACAAGTCACTGACGTGGCGTCCAGTCAAGAGACTTGCATTATACCGTTGCGCCGCACCAGAACTAAGTAATCCTTCAGTATTCCATCCGATACTCTATTTATCCCAGATGTTAGTGCGATAGGACAGACCCTCGTAGTTATCCGCATACTTTATGGTCAAAACTAAATTTTGTAGATAGTTTTGCTTTTGTAGTGTGTTTTCCAATGTTTCATTAATGTCAGTTCCAAGCATCATATTCTAATGCCATGTATGTTGTTATTTTTGTTTAAAGACTGGCTTGACGCAGCGCTCCACGCCAGTCCATCCCGTCCAAAGCTCTTCATCTTTTTATAAACTATTGCAATCTGCCCGCATCTCGTGGTCGTGCGCTAGCGTTCTCGCTTCCCACGCCCGGGTTCCCGGGTTCGATTCCCGGCGGGGTCAGGGATTTTCTCTGCCTCGTGATGGCTGGGTGTTGTGTGCTGTCCTTAGGTTAGTTAGGTTTAAGTAGTTCTAAGTTCTAGGGGACTTATGACCACAGCAGTTGAGTCCCATAGTGCTCAGAGCCATTATTGCAATCTACATCCGTAAAACCTGTTTACGCTTCCCATACCTTGGTCTCTCTCTCTCTAGACCCCGTTCCTGCTCCTCATTTCCCCATCCCTTCCCAAACACATACACAGACACACACACATACACACACACACGCACACACACACACACACACACACACACACACACACACACACACATACACACGCACACAAAACCTGCTGTCACACTTGACTATTCCTTGGACTATTCTTTGATCTATTCCTTGATGCCTTGAGATGCCTCCTATTGGATAATACCTTTTTTACCATCATTTCTCCCCAGTACGACTCACTATCTCGCCATAGTTTATTCCATCTACTCACCTATCTTCAAAAGTCTCTTGTAGAACCATATTCCGAAAACTTTTCTCCTCTTATTGACTGTATCGAAGGTTACGTTTCGGAGCAGTGCTTTCAGGAATGACTTGTTAAAACAAATTTATGTCACATATTAACATATTACTCGTTTCTGTAAAAGCTTTTCCATTATTGCCAGTCTCCATTTTATATCTACTTTTTCTTGTGACATCGTTAGCTGTTTCTGCTCACTACTTGTTGCCTGTAATTCGCTAATCCAATTGCCCCATCATCACTTAAGTCTATCAGGCTCCATTGTACTCGTCTGAATTTTAATAATGTTCTCAAGGCACTATGTATTCCTGCCCGTAAACATGATCTTCTTATCTCTGGCAGGGCTATAAGGTCATCGGCAAATATTATGCTCCTATTGGTTCCCTCTGAATTTATATTTGGTTTCAAAATTGGTCCTTTCTTTTTGTGAATTGAAGTAACTCTTTTGTCAGCCCATGCGCCAGTGCCAGGTTCTTAAATTCTAACTACTGGGCTCTGAATTCTCAACAAATTTTAGATACCACATCACTTCCTTTAGGTTATCCCTGATATCTCAGAGATCCGCAGAGTGTATTCCAGTCAACACCGCGTATAATGACATTTTAGATTATGGTTAACTCTGCAATTCAGTCCACCCTTTTCAACCAGAACCAGGATATTAGGCATATTATTCAACGTAACAGAATCAAACTTACGCTTGTGGAAACATACAAAGAGTAAGTACTACTTTTAAACTCTAATTCGCTGTAGTTCCACTTTTATACTGATGGTTTTGGGTTCTCGGCTGTTCAACATAAAATGTCGAATCAGAACACCTTCCGCCGTCTAAATTTCTACTAGTTATTTTATTTGAGCAAACCAGTTCTAGCTCCACATAACACCATCTTCAGGCCCCCTGACCGACATGCAGGAAGAAACCCACCTCAGATCAAGTCAAAATAGGGACCAACATGCAATAACTGGTATCTATAACTCTTTGAAGGAGCGGTAAGTGATGATCGAAGGGATCGCTGTGTCAAATATCTACGGAAACCGGTCACTGAGTGCGGGTCCCTACTTTTACTAGAACGGAGGTGGGTTTCTTCCTACCTGAAGATGGTGTATCGTAGTACTGAAACTTGTTGCTCAAATAAAATACCAACTGGAAATTTAGAGATCTGAATAATTTTTAAATCGGCATGTTATAGTTTACTCTAAAGTTTATCGAAGTGGACAACGACGCACTTCTCTTCATTCAGAGTAGGTCTCTGTACCAAGACAATGTCTTATCGCGATGTGAGTAGACATTACAATACTTAACATTCAACACAAAAGTTGGGTTATTGTAATTTATTATTGTGTTTCACAGCGCGTCAGGTATCTTGCACATTACAGACCAACTTCATAGCGCTAATTCAGGTATATACTACCGAAATTATCCATTTTACGTAACGTACCTGAGAATTTTCTGATGAGTTTCGATACAAAGACACAAATTTTGGTGCATTTTATCGCAGGTGTCTGCTGGCATGCCGTTCATGCGTCTCGCCCCATCTTCTAGATTTTCTTCGCAGTCCTCCGTTTTCAGACTGGCTATGCGCAGCGAAAGTATCCGCAGCTGCGCGGCCACGAGAATCATGACTAAAATATGGAGTTTCAGTCTTCGATCGCTATTCTTTATTTTCGATTACCGGTTTCGGGCTAGCTGCCCATCTTCAGATCATATGTTGTAGTTACAGAGTAACTTGTCCGTACAGAACACACTGTTCACTGTCATGTGTTCTGTACGGACAAGTTACTCTGTAACTACAACATATGATCTGAAGATGGGCAGCTAGCCCGAAACCGGTAATCGAAAATAAAGAATAGCGATCGAAGACTGAAACTCCATATTTTACTTATTGAACGATCGCGGAATTCCCAGTGAGACAACTATGTCTAGTTTTGAGAATCATGACTGCCATGAACAGCAGGTCGACGCTGTAGCCCAGCTGACTCGTCCACGCTCCTACGACGCACTGCGAGGCGTACGACAGTGCATATTAGTGGGTGTTGTCGTCCCAGGCGTGTTGAACCAGTGGCAGGCGGCGCTCTCCTGGATGCGCCACGAGCGGCGTGGGGAACCACACGAAGCACTGCGCGAACATGAAGAGCAGTATTCCGAGAGTGAGGCGGAACGCGCGCCTCTGGGAGTCCTTCTGGATGTCGGCCAAGGCAGGATCCGCGAAGCACGACTCACTCTGCAGGGACACGAGCGTCTGCACGCGTCGAGCCAGCGCATGGTACTGCCGCCGGTTGCGCCTGGAGAAGGCCATCTTGATGGTGTTGCAGCCGATATACACTCCTGGAAATTGAAATAAGAACACCGTGAATTCATTGTCCCAGGAAGGGGAAACTTTATTGACACATTCCTGGGGTCAGATACATCACATGATCACACTGACAGAACCACAGGCACATAGACACAGGCAACAGAGCATGCACAATGTCGGCACTAGTACAGTGTATATCCACCTTTCGCAGCAATGCAGGCTGCTATTCTCCCATGGAGACGATCGTAGAAATGCTGGATGTAGTCCTGTGGAACGGCTTGCCATGCCATTTCCACCTGGCGCCTCAGTTGGACCAGCGCTCGTGCTGGAGGTTCAGACCGCGTGAGACGACGCTTCATCCAGTCCCAAACATGCTCAATGGGGGACAGATCCGGAGATCTTGCTGGCCAGGGTAGTTGACTTACACCTTCTAGAGCACGTTGGGTGGCACGGGATACATGCGGACATGCATTGTCCTGTTGGAACAACAAGTTCCCTTGCCGGTCTAGGAATGGTAGAACGATGGGTTCGATGACGGTTTGGATGTACCGTGCACTATTCAGTGAACCCTCGACGATCACCAGTGGTGTACGGCCAGTGTAGGAGATCGCTCCCCACACCACGATGCCGGGTGTTGGCCCTGTGTGCCTCGGTCGTATGCAATCCTGATTGTGGCGCTCACCTGCACGGCGCCAAACACGCATACGACCATCATTGGCACCAAGGCAGAAGCGACTCTCATCGCTGAAGACGACACGTCTCCATTCGTCCCTCCACTCACGCCTGTCGCGACACCACTGGAGGCGGGCTGCACGATGTTGGGGCGTGAGCGGAAGACGGCCTAACGGTGTGCGGGACCGTAGCCCAGCTTCATGGAGACGATTGCGAATGGTCCTCGCCGATACCCCAGGAGCAACAGTGTCCCTAATTTGCTGGGAAGTGGCGGTGCGGTCCCCTACGGCACTGCGTAGGATCCTACGGTCTTGGCGTGCATCCGTGCGTCGCTGCGGTCCGGTCCCAGGTCGACGGGCACGTGCACCTTCCGCCGACCACTGGCGACAACATCGATGTACTGTGGAGACCTCACGCCCCACGTGTTGAGCAATTCGGCGGTACGTCCACCCGGCCTCCCGCTTGCCCACTATACGCCCTCGCTCAAAGTCCGTCAACTGCACATACGGTTCACGTCCACGCTGTCGCGGCATGCTACCAGTGTTAAAGACTGCGATGGAGCTCCGTATGCCACGGCAAACTGGCTGACACTGACGGCGGCGGTGCACAAATGCTGCGCAGCTAGCGCCATTCGACGGCCAACACCGCGGTTCCTGGTGTGTCCGCTGTGCCGTGCGTGTGATCATTGCTTGTACAGTCCTCTCGCAGTGTCCGGAGCAAGTATGATGGGTCTGACACACCGGTGTCAATGTGTTCTTTTTTCCATTTCCAGGAGTGTATACGGTACTGGTAAGCACCAGTGTCGTCTCCTCCATGTCCCCCGAGCTGTAGTAGGTGGCCAGCGAACCCTCTATCGCGTTCCAGACGCCCAGCGCCAGGCCCAAAGCCCCGTACGCCTCAAACATCCAGGAACCAGGTAGTTGCCACACACCCCATAACCACAGATGGCGGATGTTCAGCTTGAGGATCGACTGCCCGCTAGCCGTCCAGGACAGAGGCAGTTCCATATCATTTGCTACCTCTCCCCCCATCTAGTACTGGTATCAGTCCCGATGACCACTATTACCCTTCCTGTACTGACTTGCGAACTAGTACACAGTGGATCTTCTACTTTGTACTCCTTATGATGTGTCAGGACAGCAAGTGAAAGCTACTCTGAGCCGTTCACAAGGTTACTGTGACTGCTTCTGAAGGAGCCCTATGTTATATACACGGCCGCAAATGGCAGAATGAAACGGCTTCATAATGGGATTTAAATAAATCAGCCACTCCGTAACATTTTGTAGTTGATTAATTTATAATCTTCCATATTTACTCATTTCTGGGTTATGTAACATAAACAAACGAACAAGGTGACTGATATAAAATATGAAAGTGTTCCGTTGGAACAGCTCGACTCACCGAAACTGATCGATGGTGGTGATTAAAAGTAATAACACTCTCTTCTCTCGCATCCAACAGACGACGTAGTTCTCATAATGTAGTTCATAAGAACAGCGAGCTTTCTTATATGATTCGTATACTAGTACACGTAAATTAGGGTTCCTGCATAAGAAGTCACACAAATTTCTCACTAACGGTAAATCGAGGGAGCTGAGAAGATGACAGTGACACAAGAAAGCAAAATGTTCCTCGACTAAACCGAGCTGCAATGAACTGATACTGCTGAAACACCTTTTGAATAAACGCGCTTTAGTTGCATAACTTTTTTGTTATTAGCACCGAGCTGTTTACGACAACGGTCGAAATTTAATCACACACTGTATATTCTGTTTGGTTGGACTCTTTTCTTACAAGTATGTGACCCATATTACAAAACTGATGACAGAATGATCGCTAATTTTACTAACGTCTCTTTCGCTTAGTGAGGAAATGCTCAGTATTGTCATGAACAATGTATTCAAGGTAACACGCATACTGTATGTCAGATCCAACAAGTCAGGACATTGTGACCACCTGCTTATAGCCGGTATGTCCACCTCCGGCACGGACAACAACAGCGACTCGATGCGGCATGGAAGCTATGAGATCTTGATAGGTAGCTGGAGGGAGCTGGTACCACATCTGCAAACACAAGTCACCTAGTTCCCAAAATTGCCCTGGAGTGGCGATAAGCTCTGATGCGACGTCCAGTAACATTCCACATGTGCTCGATCGATTTCAGATGTGGTGAGTTAGGGGATCAGCGTGTCAATTGGAACTCGCTGTTGTGGTCCTCTAAACACTCCGTCACAATCCTGGCCATGTGATATGGCGCATTGTCTTGTTGAAAAATGCCTTTACCATCGGAAAACATGATCATCATGAAGGGGTGTACGTGGTCTGCAATCAGTGTACGATACACCATGGCTGTCATGGTGCCTTGCACGAGTTTACTGGATCCATGGATGCCAACGTGAATGCTATCCAGGGCATAATGAAGCCGCGGCCAGCTTTTCTTCATCTGTACGAGCGTGAAGGAGCTGTTCCGTTGGTAGACGACAGATTCGCGCACTTCCATCGGCATGATGAAGAAGGTTTCGGGATTCATCAGACCATGCAACGCTCTTCCAGTACGCCAACGTTCAGTTCCGATGGTCACATGCCCATTTCAGTGGTAGCTGCCGATGTCGTAGTGTTAACATTGGCCCATGTATATATCGCCAGCTGCGGAGGCCCATCGTTAAGAGTGTTCGGTGCAATGTATGTTGACACACACTTGTAGTCTGGCCAGTATTAAACTATGACGTTAGTGCCACCACAGTTCACCATCCGCCCTGTTTTACTAGTCTACTCAAATTACGACGTCCGACATCTACACTCATTCTCATAAATTAAGGATAATTGCAGAATGTGATGCCACACAACGTCGCACTACACAAAACTGTCGCTAATAGCATAGGCACATAGGGAACACAGACGACACAGATCTGTAAATCCACGGCCGGCCGCGGTGGTCTAGCGGTTCTAGGCGCTCAGTCCGGAACCGCGTGACTGCTACGCCTCGGGCATGGATGTGTGTGATGTCCTTAGGTTAGTTAGGTTCAAGTAGCTCTCATTTCTAGGGGACTGATGACCTCCGATGTTAAGTCCCTTAGTGCTCAGAGCCATTTGAACCATTTTTCTTGTAAATCCACGGTATCGGTGATAAGTTGAGACAACCGTCCCGAAACACATGTGCTACAAAACGCCACTGTTTCCTGCTCATGTACCCCGACATCAATATAGGATATGATCATCATGTACACGTACACAGGTCGCACAACGGGTTTGCATACTCTGGATCAGGTGGTTGAGCAGCTGCTGCGGTATAGCCTCCTATTCTTGCACCAGTGCCTGTCGGAGCTCCTGAAGTGTCCTAGGGGTTTGAAGACGTGCAGCAATACGTCGACCGAGAGCGATCCAGACGTGCTCGATGGGGTTTAGGTCTGGAGAATAGGAAGGCCACTCCATTCGCCTGATATCTTCTGTTTCAAGATACTCCTCCACGATGGCGACTCGGTGGGGCCGTGCGTTATCATCCATCAGAAGGAAGGTGCGACCCACTGCACCCCCGAAAAGGCGGAAATACTGGTGCAAAATGACTTCCCGATACACCTGACCTGTTACAGTTCATCTGTCAAAGACATGCAGGGGTGTAAGTGCACCAATCATAATCCCACCCCACACCATCAAACCAAGACCTCCACACAGGTCCCATTCAAGGACATTAAGGGATTGGTACCTGGTTCATGGTTCACGTCAGATGAAAACCAGGCGAGAATCACTATTCAGACTATACCTGGACTCGTCCGTGAACATAACCTGGAACCATTATTCCAATGACCTTGAACTGTGTTCTTGACACCAGGCATTACGGGCTCTCCTGTAACCAGGGGTCAGTGGAATGCACCTTGCAGGTCTGCGGGCGAAAATAAACCATGTCTATTGAGTCGTCTGTAGACTGTGTGTCTGGAGACAACTCCTCCAGTGGCGGCGGTAAAGTCCCGAGCAAGGCTACCTGCAGTACTCCGTGGCCGTCTTCGGGTACTGATGGTGAGATATCGTTCTTCTTGTGGTATTGTACACTGTGGACGTCCCATATTGTAGCGCCTGGACACATTTCCTGGGCTGGAATCGTTGCTATAATCTTGAGATCACACTTTGTGGCACACGGAGGACCCGTGCTACGACCTGCTGTGTTTGACCAGCTTTCAGTCTCCCTAGTATTCGACCCCTCATAACGTGTTCTTTGAGTCATTTTCAACACACAGTCACCATTAACACGTCTGAAAACGTCTGCCCGGTTACTCGCTGCACCGTACTCTGACATGCACCAACACACCTCTGCGTATGTGAACTGCTTCCAGCGCCACCGTGCGACGACCGCAGGTCAAATGCACCGATTGGTCACACCCCGAGGCGATTTAAAGCCGCAAACCTTCCACCAGAGCGTTGTTTCGCCAAGTATCAGCATTATCCTTAATTTATGAACATAAGTGTATAGTGAGCGGTGGCAGCCCAACCCCACGTAGTCTGGACGTCGTTTCACCTTGGTTTCGGCACATGTTGAAGACAGCACTCTTCGAACACCAGACAAGTCGTGCAGTTTTGGAAATGCTCGTGCCTCCGGGTCATCAGCATCTGCAGTCAGTCACACTCAGATAGATCGCACACCTTCCCCATTCTGCACACAGACAGCACGCTCATTAATAATACCTTACATGCATCGTGCTTATTACCGACCAGCAGTCATTTCTCGCCAGTTAACGCTGCTACCCCCTGGATTGGCTTATATCGATAGTAGGTGGTCACAATATTATGGATTATCAGTGTACAAATTCAATACTGTATTTTATTCGACACAGTTGCTCCATGTTTAAGTGGATAAAAGTCAGCTTTCAGATTTAGAGGTATCTCAGTGAGTCCTAATATTTTCGCTCTCATATATGGATTATTTAACCTCTGGGAAATATTTGTATACTTGAAAAATTCCGAGTAACAACTTGGTTTGGATAAGACAATGATGTCATTCTGTGAAAGTGGTGAAGAATTACAGGACCTGAAATTTGTTTCAAAATTCCACACGATGGGCAGGATGAAGAGGATGTAAGTTAAATAATTAGCCTTTTTTAGCTGAATGGGATCACTACGAAACAGATCCACGACATTTTCGGAACCAGCGCTTTCCATTGGTTGGGTTGGCACCAGAGGCCGCTTTCGAACTGAGGAAAGCGCGAAGTATGAAATTTCGTCGATTATCAGTAAAACTAAATCAACACATGGTATAGAATCATACAAGCTAAGGTACTACAAAGACTACTTTCAACTGAATGATTTAAAAACCTTTCAAGAAACGAAGTTTAAGAAACAGTTATCAGTTACCTGTTGTGAAGCGTATTTACGATTTACGATTTACTATAAAACATAAACTTTCACTCTCAGCCAGTCCACTTGCATTAACATACTGTAGTAAATGCAGAAGCCTAGCATACCGTCAATAAGCTCGACACACAAAAGGATCCTCTTTAGTGTTTACTTGGGTGGTCAATCTTCCTCTATGACTGGTATGACGACAGTTATTCCTATACGACGACAATTGTGCCTGGGGAGGGCAATGTATCGCCTTAGGCCTTGTTGGTAATGGCTCATAGTTGGTGGAAGGGACTCGCTGACTGTCACCCTACGTGCACGAGAGAAACCCACCGCTTCACTAAATACCTGCCGGCGGAAATCAGAAATAATGGATGCTGAGAACACTTTAAATGTGAGACCAATTTCAAGTTGTTCCCGGCACGGCATGGTACCACACGGGAACGTGGAAGCAATACCCGGAAGCTCGCACATCAATGGAAATACAGCTTCCTAGAAGTCGGAATTGAGAGGAAGAGAACGGACGAAGAACAGTCTGGCTGGCAATAATAATTCTCCAACCAATTTCACGATGTGAGACATGACTCCGGCTCTGCGGCAGCACAGCACAAGGGAGTCAGCAGGAACTGGGAGTCTGAAGGTATTCTTCTGATGTCCTCTTTCTTCTTCTGAAGATACTCACGTCTGGAGCAGTCTTCATCATGTGCTCGTCTACACCTACATCAACATACACAATCCGTAAGCAAACGTACTGTGCATGGCAGAGTCTACACTGAAGCACTACTAGGCATTTCCTTTCTTGTTTCACTAGCAAACAGACCGAGTGAAAAACGACTGGCTAGGTGACCGTATAAGCCCCAACTTCTCGTATCTTCGTGGTTCTTACTCGAAATATGTGTTGTCGGTAGTATAATCGTTCTGCAGGCAGCTTCAAATGACGGTTCTATAAATTTTCTCAGTAGTCCCTCGAAAAGAACGTCGCATTCCTTCCAGGGCTTGCAGATTTAGTTCGGACCTATCGGACACAAATCTAGTAGCCCACCTGTCGGTTGCTTTCACGTCTTCCTCTCATTCGACCTGACGGGAATCCCATGTGCTCGAGCAGTACTCAGGAATGGGTCGCACACTTTCCTAAAATTCTCCCAATAAACCAAAGTCGACTATTCACCTCCCTACTACAGTCCTTACGTTCTTGTTCCATTTCATATCGGTTTGAAAGATCACTCCTAGGTATTCAGGCGATATGACTGTGCAAAGCAGCACAATAGTAACGCTGTATTCGAACATTATGGTATTGTTTTCCAATACATCTGCATTAACTTACAGTTTTCTACTTTTAGTCCGTTCTGCGCTTCATCACGCGAACTAGAAATTTCGTCTAAGTCGTCTTGTACCCCACCGACAGTATTGGATAATTTCACTAGTTTCGATAATCTAGTTTTTCGGTTTATGTTGTAACCTAGATTGTTCCATGTTGCTCATAATTTGTACCTGCTCCATTATTTAAAATATACGCTTGCCTATATATCAACTACATCTATAGCTTTCCATCATCAATGAGAGGATTTGTTAACTGAACTTAGTACAGCTGCAAACCTTTTTTTAAATCTCTGATGGAGCAATATTTAGAAACATAACTATCTACATACTCCACAAATAATACCACATACTGTTAGTAACTCACACTTCAGAATTATCAGCTCAACAACTCAGCGACTACTATTTTCTCTCGTCTGCGTTGAGTCTAATTACAAACGTCGATAGAAAATTGTATGCAACATGCCGTTAATATTTAGACGTATCCTTTTTGATCGAAAAAATTCTAAGGCATCGCAAAACAGTTGCGATAAAAGAGAAATTATATAAGACTTCGCTGCTGCGACTGTACTGTCTGCGCAGTGCTGTGCTTGTGTTATCATCCACCTTGTCACCAGAGATACCTGATGAGAGCCTGGCGCCAGCTTGCACTGTCTGGTGAGATGGACGCCAATTTAAAAACATAGTATAACACTCCTGTCTGCTCCTGTTATACCATAACCTCAAAACTGAAGGCAATTTGTAAAACAGAATTATTTTGTTGGATTGATAATGGTATAAAGCAACAGAACAGTGTTACCCTCTGAGAGGAATTTTGCTAGGTTGACCGTGTTGTTCCTAACGGAGGTCGCTTATCGGAAATGAAAGTCAGAATTACGTAAATATTTGAATAGTAACAAACAAAATTTGCCTAGCTATACTGTTTATAGAATAAGGGAAACGGTCGCCAGCCTAATTAGGCAAGAGAAAGATTAACGTTCTCGTTTAAGAAAGTAGGTATAAGTAACTATAACGGACAAACACAACCTAGACTTAGCCACACGTGAGTGCAATGAACTCTGACACACACATATGTTTTAAGATTGAAGCTAACAGTTAGAGCAGCAAAACTATTTGCAAAATTATAAGAGATACCAAAACACCCTATTACTTCAGGCTTTAAAGAGATTGTCGTTTTTTATAATTAGTGGTCTTCCCATTACTTGATACTCAGCATTAATACAATAGACAAACTGTGGATCTTGTTATATTATTAACATGCACTTCCTATACACAAGAGAGACATACACTTAACAAACATGAGCAAATAATGTTTCACAACTGCAGTTTTCCACTTTTACTACAGCGAAACACAATGTTGACAAAATTTCAAGAAACTGACTCACCTTTTCGAATTTACTACAGATATCAAGGTGATCATTTGCTAAGCAAAACTTTAGAAGCCTCAGTCTTAAGAGCTTTTAATTTTGCAGTTGGCAACAGCACTTTAATAAGCAGTTTTAATAGGAAAATTATTTTCAGCAAACAACATTTACTTTAACTCACTCTCTTGCCACATTAACTTTAACTTTCTTTTTACTAAGTTCAAGAGGCATTGATTAGCATAACATTGGTCATAAATGTTCTTTCAGTAGTGACACTCGGCAATTACTTTAGTTCAAACGGAAAGGAACCTGAGAGGTGTTATGATAAGGAGAAAAATCAAGGTAGGTACATAAATTCAGATATAAATTGCCTTATATTTGAGCACAATAACACATCCATTAAGCTGATCCTTCACTGTACATCATTATAGTATTACGTTACAGTGATTGCGCAACGTGGTGGCAACTGCATGTTGGTAGGTGGATTTGCAGACAGAATTGCTGGACTCTGTCATTTCTATTTCTTGGTGGCGACGACAGATACAAATTCCAGAATAGTTCCAGCTATTTATCCATCCATCCGAGGCATTGGAAAGTGGCAGGAAAAGCCTCTCTCAGAACCAGCACGATATGCAACATTTACATGACAGAGCACAGTTTGGTAGCTCGTCTCCGACTCGTAGCTCGTCTCCGACTGACTATCAGTTCCACCTTTTACACCTAGGCCAACCACAATTTGCGCGCGATACACAGTTCCGTTCCTGAGGGGAACCACTACGCCATTTACATACAAACTAACAAAGAACCCTAAGTGAGGATCAGCAATTTACATAACAGCAACCAAATACATTAAATAAGACAGAACATTTGCACATATTGACATTTCTACAAAAAATTATTCACACAGAAATTACTATTATATACAGTAAGTTTTGTTCCCTCCAAATGGGACAAAGAGTTTAAATTACAGATACACTACTTTGCATTGAACCAAAACATGACATCAAAGTTTATATAAAGAAAGCAGTATACAATTTTATGTTATCGATTCAATCACACACATTTACAGAAGCTCAATGATGTAACATTAAATGAGAAATAATAGCAAAATAAATCGTACAGCATAAGAGCTATGGTGTTACACATGCCCCATGTTTT
The DNA here is from genome assembly GCF_023864275.1 of Schistocerca cancellata. Lineage (NCBI taxonomy): Eukaryota > Metazoa > Arthropoda > Insecta > Orthoptera > Acrididae > Schistocerca > Schistocerca cancellata. The sequence continues at coordinate 256,972,699 of NC_064634.1, forward strand.
GTTGAAGTTTCCTGTAAGGGATACTTCAAGGAAACATCTGTAACACCTAAGTGGTGTTGGCTGCAAAAAAAAAAAAAAAAAAAAAAAAATTCCATCCAACTTCAGTTGGGAGAAACAAAAAACACACATTACAAACATACAGTATATACACTAAGAAATTGCATACGTTTCTTCCAAAAGTTTTTCAAAATAAGACCTTTACAGAAATTTTCATTTTCACACTAGTTTAAGGAAACTAATTTTCATCATTACACTAGATATCTTTAAGCATGTTCATTTCAAACACACACAGTTCAAATAACTGACAAACAGTACAAAATTAATCTGCATATTAGTAGAATATGGTATAGCCTTCAAATAAAATAAAGAAAATACACATATACAACAACACATAACATTCTAACTCATTAAATCAGAAGTTTGTCTCTCAATAATTTTAAAGGAATATAAAATTTCACAGACACACAAGCATATTAATGATTACAGTACATTTTGCAGTTAATGAAATGTTGAAAAATTCAGTTTGCATTCACATATGTACAAAAAAAAAATTACACAAACAGCTATGGAAACCTTTTCCAACTGACTCCTTAAATACCAAAGTAACTTTGCAAGGTTTTTTCAAAATAATTAACTTTAAAGCTGTTCTTCATTAATAGCAGTCCAAAATATTTGTTGCACATAAACACACTAACATATTCAGAGCCTATCTTTAATCATTACTGCAGTGATTTAAAACAAGGCAGTCCAAAACTTTCCAAAACTTTAAGTTATTTCAAAAAACCTAGTATCAAAAACATCTACATCCATTTAAATGAGAATGCATATATATTTTATCATAACTTTTCACTGACTTCAATAAGAATAGTCAGTTCGTAACATATTGCTCAAAAAACCTAACTTAGTTCACTGCTTGCCTCAGCACTAGCAGTCCATGTTACACATTCTGCCCACTATTGGTTTGGCAGTCTTTTTATGTAAATATTTAGGCACAAATACACAATTTAGATTAAGAATACTAAAAGACACATATTTAAATTAATACACTGCCTCATCCTCTAGGTTTGGCAGTTCGTGACCACTTATCAACTTCTTGCCCCACAATGGCAAGTTTTTTGGCTACTGTTCACATAGCATATTTTGTAGTCCTTAGCTTTAGGACTACAGCATTTTCATTGTTTTGCCTTGTTTTGCTGCCCAACAATATATTTTTTGAGCAGTTTATTGTCATCATCTTTAAGTTTTTCATCATTATGTCACATCTTTGTTACCAATTGCATTAGTAGTATAAAACATGAAATCTGTAACTTTGAAACAGCAATTAGACACTGGTAACAAAATCATTTCTTTTCAAATGATAACAACAGGTTACATATAAATTAATCAAGAAAATTTTAAATGTCATATTCAGGATCAAGTTAGGTTAAAGTATTTTTACTACTCATTTGTCATTGCTTTTTCACACACTGTTAGGTCATTGCATACAAGATCAGGACAATAATTTTACATTCTACTGTAAGTGATTTCTGCCTACTCTTTGTTTCACTAGAAACACACATACCTTTCACATCTACTTCACATACATTAGTCAGGTTCATCTCCTCAGTTTTAAACACATATACAGTTTTTCAACACCATATTTGCCCCTTTTTTTTCAAAAACATATACATTTAATCATATTATGGCATTCATTTACCTTTTCTTTTCAGTAAGCTATTCTTTTCTCATCTATACTTTTCCCTTTACTTTTCCATTACATTTTCTCTTTCCAATGTCTACAATACTTACATTATTCTTGGTCATTTTCTAGTGTACCCAATTTAATTATTCATTTACTTGTCCACAAACAATACACAGTATTCTACATTATTTCCACACTATTCAATACACTCTGATAGAGAAGAAGGAAAGAAGATAGTAAAAGTTCTGAATTATGAAGAGGAAGGTTGGCAGCACGAAAAGAAATGGAAGTATTGCTGACAATGACTCGGGTTCCTGGTGCTCGTCAGGCACCTGAAATTGCAAAGCGTGCATGTCCCCTGAGGCTTAACAACCCTCATCTGAGGACATGTCTCTTTAAATAAACCACATATACTGCGAACATAAGGCCTTTGTGATCTTTAAGTATATTAGGAATTTATTATCTTGTGGAGTTCTTTGCACTTTCATTAAGTTACCATAATCATCATTATTCATAAAGTTTTCAGGTTTCTCACACTACATGGCCCTGTCTTCATAATTAGACTGGCAACAGTAAGTATTCAATTTAAAATAAACAGTTTCTAAGCAAAGTTAAACAGCACACTATAATAAATAAGCAACAACCTGCCACAGGCCTCAAGATCAACAAAACAATAATCCACTTTCAGGTAACACTCAGATACAATAATAATAGTCATGCATTATATTAACAGTACATATACATACATCCTGTCCTCAGTCTCTTTATTAACAAGGCAGTCTTTTATGGTTCATAAACAGTGACTTAAATCTGGTGGCTTTTTAGGCCTCCTGTTTTCTACATCTTTCACTAAGCTATTTAGATCTTGCCAACGTTTTGTTTCATCAGGTGGCTTTTTAGGTTTTGAAATTTCAAAGTCTTTAGCAAGGCACAACATCTCCTCTTCTGCTCTTATTTTATCAGGTGGTTCTTTTTGTTCCTGTAATTCACACCCATTCAAAACATTTGTTAAGGCTTGCCCCAGTATAGTATCATCTGGAGGTTCCTGCAAATTGTGCCCCTGTGTTACATTACTGAATAATTCATTCGGTTTTGGCCCAGTCCTACTTTCTGTATTTTGCATTGGAAAATTGTCACTAATTTCCTCATACCCTCTCTCAGTAAAAGTATATTCACTTTCGTTTACACCTGAAAATTCATCTTCACTGGAGTCATCACTACTCTCTTCCTCACTATCAGATTCACTTAAGTACTCGACTTTTGAACAATAGGGAAAGTTATTATATTCATTCTTATCTGTATTCAAGTATCCTTCATCGTCTGAACTATCACTAGGATCTATCTAGTGATCAAATTCGAGCAGGAAAGCAACTTTTAAACAGTGAGGCAAATTATCACTAGATATTTCAGCCACTTCGTTTTTCGACTCATTTTCTACCCACTGCACAACGTTTGGAGACTCAGGCACTTCTGTTGTATCACTTTGAACGATTTCAGCCTTAACTTCATACTTACTATAATCGTCATATACTTCAATAACCTTCATTTCATTTTCTTCCTTACTATCAGTTTCAGACAATCGTGCGAAATTCCTACTACACTCTTCTGCATTATAATCACAGAACACCTTTCCATCAACAACAATTTTGTCTGCACTGTTTATAATGCAATGTTCACTAACGTCCTCCTTTACATCATTTTCACCTATTTTTAATTGTGCACACGTCTTTTGGGTGGCATATTCTACCTCCATTTCCTCTTTATTCATCATAACCTCCCCCACATCTACGTCTTTCACCTCATACACATCATTAACAGTGCCAATATTCCCCTCTTCACTCGCCTTTTCTGTCTCCCTTTCATTCTTTAATAAAGTCTTTTCGCACGATTCCGATACTGAGTTATCTTTATCATATGACATATTAACTTTATTTCCATTTTTACATTCATTTACTAATGAAACCGGCCAACGGAAGTGTCCGATCCCGCCTCTTCTGTTTCTCTCTACGGCAGCCATCTTGTTCTGACGTCTGCTATTTGTATGTGCTGCCAAGTGCAATGTACGCTGCTCTGGCAACCGCTGGCCCGAGCACGAACGGTCACGTGACTTTGCACTGGGAACGCCACTATGTATCACTCCGCACCCGTCTTTCATAGGCGCGTCCTTAACCTTTGTGCCCCATAGTTTACGTCTTTCTTTCTCGAATCTAATATTGGACATCTTTTCTTTGGGCCCAAAACCAGTTTCCGCGTGAATCCGGCCCGTAACACACGCGGTTTTCAGTTTTCCATTTCGTCTCTAGTTTGGAAATTCCGCGCCATGTATCCTCTGCCGCGCGTCGTATAATTTCCTCTACCTCTCGCACGACCTCTTTGAATCGCGTTTACACGATATCTTTCATTTTCATGTCGTTCAGCTTGGTCATTACTTTCTCGCGAATGATTGTTGTTATTATGGGGACGGGACTCGCGATTTCTTCGCCAGTGATTTTCATCCTCTACCCTTTCCAAGAATGCAGAAAAACTTCTGTGGGTACTCCCAACATATCGTTTCGAATCCTCAGGCAGTTTCTGCCAAAGAACCCAGACGATCTCGGCTTCAGTTCTCCTAGCCTTCAGATGTATCAGTTTTCTGTACCATGATTCGCAAAACTCTTTCATGGTTTGTCTACCCCTGATGTCATACAACCTGGCCATTAAAAACTCTCGCCACAACTGGTCTTGTTTTTGTTCTGACCAGTATTCGTCAATAAATTTTTGTTTAAAGGTTTCAAAAGACATCTGGTTAGTATCAAGATTCAACCCCCACCTTTTTGCTTCTCCCGTTAATGCACTGATTACAACATTAATTTTTTTCTGATCAGACAAATATTCAGGAAAATTTCTTTCGCAATTCTCTAAAAAGTCTACGGGGTGCCATCCGTTATGCCTCTTTGCAGGGTCGAATTTCTTTTCACCCTCTAATATTTTACTGAAAGCGATCCTTTCTGTAAATTGTGTAGGTCCTGTTTGTATTTTTCTTTCCGAGTCATACATTTTGCCTTGGATTTGTGAAGTGTTATGTTCACACTTCTTTCCGCAAGTAACAATCTGTTTCGTTAGTTCCCTACTTTTTTCTGTTACAGATTGTTTAATCTGTGCAAATTCTACATTACATTCTGTTTGTATTTCGGATTTAATACCGAATACCTTTTCATCCACTTTAGTACAGACTAATGGTTCTATTTGATCTTGAATTTTAATTACTTCCGTGTCAAATCTTTCGTTAATGTCATCAATTTGTCCCTGTATGTTGGCAAAATTGCCATTGATGACAGTAATTTCGCTTTTGAGGTTTTTAATTCCATTACTCACAATGTCTACTTTTACATCAACCTTCTCAATCTGTTTACTAAGATTCTTGCCCTGCTCTTGCATTTGTTTACTAATATCACTACCTAATGCTGCGTTTTGCGCTTCAATTTGCGCCTTAATATTGTCATTTTGCGAAGACAGTATTCTAAGCAAATCAGTCAGACCTAGTGTCTTTTCACTTTTACATTCTACTGCCTTTTCGTGTTCAGTTCCTACACCACTTTCTGGTTTTGGTGATTCAAACATATCCCTCGATTCATCAGCATAGCCACTGTCTTCGACAACATCGCCTACATTGTCTTGCTTAGTACGCGCTACACACATAGCTTCGATCTGTTTATTGACGTCTGCGTGATAACGTATGTAATTTAACTCGCGCGTCATGCCATCTGTTGGTGTGCTGCCTGAAACACTCTCGGTTGGATTCTGCTCTCGCGTGTCTAGATTTATTTCTAGTTTCCTGTCCATTTTAATTACTGCTAAGTATCGATACCTTTTATTTTCAATTTAAGCTGAACTTTAATTACCCGTTCAGTCAAATAAGTTACAGGTTCGTGCCGCAGGACGTTTTGTGTTCACTCTATGTTTGTAAAATGCTAACTACTTATAAATTTTTCCGTCTGTAGGTGCAACCTGAACAACGTCCTGTCACGCAGCGCCACGTATAACACTCCTGTCTGCTCCTGTTATACCATAACCTCAAAACTGAAGGCAATTTGTAAAACTAAATTATGTTGTTGGATTGATAATGGTATAAAGCAACAGAACAGTGTTGCCCTCTGAGAGGAATTTTGCTAGGTTGACTGTGTTGTTCCTAACGGAGGTCGCTTATCGGAAATGAAAGTCAGAATTACGTAAATATTTGAATAGTAACAAACAAAATTTGCCTAGCTATACTGTTTATAGAATAAGGGAAACGGTCGCCAGCCTAATTAGGCAAGAGAAAGATTAACGTTCTCGTTTAAGAAAGTAGGTATAAGTAACTATAACGGACAAACACAACCCAGACTTAGCCACACGTGAGTGCAATGAACTCTGACACACACATATGTTTTAAGATTGAAGCTAACAGTTAGAGCAGCAAAACTATTTGCAAAATTATAAGAGATACCAAAACACCCTATTACTTTCAGGCTTTAAAGAGATTGTGGTTTTTTATAATTAGTGGTCTTCCCATTACTTGATACTCAGCATTAATACAATAGACAAACTGTGGATCTTGTTATATTATTAACATGCACTTCCTATACACAAGAGAGACATACACTTAACAAACATGAGCAAATAATGTTTCACAACTGCAGTTTTCCACTTTTACTACAGCGAAACACAATGTTGACAAAATTTCAAGAAACTGACTCACCTTTTCGAATTTACTACAGATATCAGTAGTAAATTCTTCTGATGTCCTCTTTCTTCTTCTGAAGATACTCACGTCTGGAGCAGTCTTCATCATGTGCTCGTCTACACCTACATCAACATACACAATCCGTAAGCAAACGTACTGTGCATGGCAGAGTCTACACTGAAGCACTACTAGGCATTTCCTTTCTTGTTTCACTAGCAAACAGACCGAGTGAAAAACGACTGGCTAGGTGACCGTATAAGCCCCAACTTCTCGTATCTTCGTGGTTCTTACTCGAAATATGTGTTGTCGGTAGTATAATCGTTCTGCAGGCAGCTTCAAATGACGGTTCTATAAATTTTCTCAGTAGTCCCTCGAAAAGAACGTCGCATTCCTTCCAGGGCTTGCAGATTTAGTTCGGACCTATCGGACACAAATCTAGTAGCCCACCTGTCGGTTGCTTTCACGTCTTCCTCTCATTCGACCTGACGGGAATCCCATGTGCTCGAGCAGTACTCAGGAATGGGTCGCACACTTTCCTAAAATTCTCCCAATAAACCAAAGTCGACTATTCACCTCCCTACTACAGTCCTTACGTTCTTGTTCCATTTCATATCGGTTTGAAAGATCACTCCTAGGTATTCAGGCGATATGACTGTGCAAAGCAGCACAATAGTAACGCTGTATTCGAACATTATGGTATTGTTTTCCAATACATCTGCATTAACTTACAGTTTTCTACTTTTAGTCCGTTCTGCGCTTCATCACGCGAACTAGAAATTTCGTCTAAGTCGTCTTGTACCCCACCGACAGTATTGGATAATTTCACTAGTTTCGATAATCTAGTTTTTCGGTTTATGTTGTAACCTAGATTGTTCCATGTTGCTCATAATTTGTACCTGCTCCATTATTTAAAATATACGCTTGCCTATATATCAACTACATCTATAGCTTTCCATCATCAATGAGAGGATTTGTTAACTGAACTTAGTACAGCTGCAAACCTTTTTTTAAATCTCTGATGGAGCAATATTTAGAAACATAACTATCTACATACTCCACAAATAATACCACATACTGTTAGTAACTCACACTTCAGAATTATCAGCTCAACAACTCAGCGACTACTATTTTCTCTCGTCTGCGTTGAGTCTAATTACAAACGTCGATAGAAAATTGTATGCAACATGCCGTTAATATTTAGACGTATCCTTTTTGATCGAAAAAATTCTAAGGCATCGCAAAACAGTTGCGATAAAAGAGAAATTATATAAGACTTCGCTGCTGCGACTGTACTGTCTGCGCAGTGCTGTGCTTGTGTTATCATCCACCTTGTCACCAGAGATACCTGATGAGAGCCTGGCGCCAGCTTGCACTGTCTGGTGAGATGGACGCCAATTTAAAAACATAGTATAACACTCCTGTCTGCTCCTGTTATACCATAACCTCAAAACTGAAGGCAATTTGTAAAACAGAATTATTTTGTTGGATTGATAATGGTATAAAGCAACAGAACAGTGTTACCCTCTGAGAGGAATTTTGCTAGGTTGACCGTGTTGTTCCTAACGGAGGTCGCTTATCGGAAATGAAAGTCAGAATTACGTAAATATTTGAATAGTAACAAACAAAATTTGCCTAGCTATACTGTTTATAGAATAAGGGAAACGGTCGCCAGCCTAATTAGGCAAGAGAAAGATTAACGTTCTCGTTTAAGAAAGTAGGTATAAGTAACTATAACGGACAAACACAACCTAGACTTAGCCACACGTGAGTGCAATGAACTCTGACACACACATATGTTTTAAGATTGAAGCTAACAGTTAGAGCAGCAAAACTATTTGCAAAATTATAAGAGATACCAAAACACCCTATTACTTCAGGCTTTAAAGAGATTGTCGTTTTTTATAATTAGTGGTCTTCCCATTACTTGATACTCAGCATTAATACAATAGACAACCTGTGGATCTTGTTATATTATTAACATGCACTTCCTATACACAAGAGAGACATACACTTAACAAACATGAGCAAATAATGTTTCACAACTGCAGTTTTCCACTTTTACTACAGCGAAACACAATGTTGACAAAATTTCAAGAAACTGACTCACCTTTTCGAATTTACTACAGATATCAAGGTGATCATTTGCTAAGCAAAACTTTAGAAGCCTCAGTCTTAAGAGCTTTTAATTTTGCAGTTGGCAACAGCACTTTAATAAGCAGTTTTAATAGGAAAATTATTTTCAGCAAACAACATTTACTTTAACTCACTCTCTTGCCACATTAACTTTAACTTTCTTTTTACTAAGTTCAAGAGGCATTGATTAGCATAACATTGGTCATAAATGTTCTTTCAGTAGTGACACTCGGCAATTACTTTAGTTCAAACGGAAAGGAACCTGAGAGGTGTTATGATAAGGAGAAAAATCAAGGTAGGTACATAAATTCAGATATAAATTGCCTTATATTTGAGCACAATAACACATCCATTAAGCTGATCCTTCACTGTACATCATTATAGTATTACGTTACAGTGATTGCGCAACGTGGTGGCAACTGCATGTTGGTAGGTGGATTCGCAGACAGAATTGCTGGACTCTGTCATTTCTATTTCTTGGTGGCGACGACAGATACAAATTCCAGAATAGTTCCAGCTATTTATACATCCATCCGAGGCATTGGAAAGCGGCAGGAAAAGCCTCTCTCAGAACCAGCACGATATGCAACATTTACATGACAGAGCACAGTTTGGTAGCTCGTCTCCGACTCGTAGCTCGTCTCCGACTGACTATCAGTTCCACCTTTTACACCTAGGCCAACCACAATTTGCGCGCGATACACAGTTCCGTTCCCGAGGGGAACCACTACACCGTTTACATACAAACTAACTAAGAACCCTAAGTGAGGATCAGCAATTTACATAACAGCAACCAAATACATTAAATAAGACAGAACATTTGCACATATTGACATTTCTACAAAAAATTATTCACACAGAAATTACTATTATATACAGTAAGTTTTGTTCCCTCCAAATGGGACAAAGAGTTTAAATTACAGATACACTACTTTGCATTGAACCAAAACATGACATCAAAGTTTATATAAAGAAAGCAGTATACAATTTTATGTTATCGATTCAATCACACACATTTACAGAAGCTCAATGATGTAACATTAAATGAGAAAAAAAAGCAAAATAAATCGTACAGCATAAAAGCTATGGTGTTAATATAGCCGCCTGAAGACTGCACTTTGCGTAACATGCAAACACATACTACTTACATTAAGCAAGTAATGGTTAAATTATCTGTCAAAACTGGTTAAATAATGTTTACAGGATGTGAGACAATGGTGGTTAATTGATAACGTGGTACTGACTCTATAACTCGTATTAGATCTCACAGATGAAATAAAGTTCTTCACTTTCACTTTCGCATACTAGAAAGCCATATTGCAATGGCACTACCGCCAAATCTATTGCCATAGGGACTTGTGAATACAATAAAGTTTAGTACAATACCCAAAAACTCTCTTTTCTTCTTCTACAAGGTAAAAAAACTGAAATATCCTTGCGTTTACCTTTTCTAAGCTTTACATTCTATTAAAGTGTTTGAAAGACATCTGGTCCTATCGACCCGCCTTTCTCCCACTCTCTTTGTCTGATCGAACAGACAGTTACAGACTCTGTGATAGTGAGACAATTAGAGAATGTTGACGGTGGTGGTGATGCTGAATTTAATAGAAGCTAGATGTACGAAGTGATTAGAGGTGGAGGAGCCGTCGAGCGCTTGTTTTGTCGGATGGCCACGGCTATAGCAGGTGAGGCTTAATGGTGCCAGTCCTGAGCACAGGGCAGGACACAGGTACAGAGAGAGCGAAGTGAGACGCAGGCCAGCTCCTTAGCAAAGCAGAAGACGGCGTAAGCTGCGGGGGCCACTTGTCATAGGAACCAGGGCTCCCAGAGAGGGGCCACAGTATATTGTCCATGATGCCAAACGTTTGTAACTGCTTTCGCCGAGATGTGTAAGACTGAGGGAATGGCAGCTGTTCCCTGCCGAGACAAAGGCCATTCCAACCGTTTCGACAGGAGTCCTCAAGTTGTTGTCTGGGAAGCTTGCTGTATACCGGTATTAGCTAGGTCAGCAAAACCATTTCGCTAGAACAGGTGAAATGGGGCGACACTGAATAAAACCGCACACTGGGTGGCCAAGAGAGGTGTGGCGTTCTTTTCCCTCTTTTTTTTTTTTAAAATTGAGGTGATGTAAACTCACAAGCCCAGTTATTTCCCAAGCACACCAAATAACAGTGTATTGATTGGGACACAGACTGAGATATAACAAAAGATACCAGCAGGTTACCTTCCATTTGGAAAGCGGTTGCACTCAGCGACAGTTAAATTGACTTGTAAATTATAGATTGCAGCAATTTGTAATTTACAAAACGTAACAGTTTTCGTTACCTCGAGACGTCTTAGGGTTGAAGGAACAGGTTTTTTTCCCATCTTACGCAGGGAGTGTCTATGGTACATGAAGTGATATGCGACACTGCATAAAACCGCACACTGGGTGGCCAAGAGAGGTGTGGCGTTCTTTTCCCTCTTTTTTTTTTTTTTTGATTGAGGTGATGTAAACACACAAGCCAAGTTGTTTCCCAAGCACACCAAATAACAGTGTATTGATTTTGACACAGACCAAGGTATAGCAAAAAGTACCAGCAGGTTTCCTTCCATTTGGAAAGCGGTTGCACCCAGCGACAGTTACATTGACTTGTAAATTATAGATTGCTGCAATCTGTAATTTACAAAACGTAATAGTTTTCGTTACCTCGAGACGTCTTAGGGTTGAAGGAACAGGTTTTTTCCCATCTTACGCAGGGAGTGTCTATGGTACATGAAGTGATATGCGATTTGCACCGACTTTCATTTGGTGGTTTTGCTTTTTGGCGCAAACTCTTCGTGAAGATTATGGTGGACTTGAATGTAATGTGTGTAAGCTGCGGAGTCAATCGTGAACCGCCAAGGAGAGTAGTCGATTCAGTCTTGAAGAAAATACGTGGTTTTGGACTCAGAGCCTGGGCGCGCAGGTGGGTCAGAATGGCAGAAGGAGATGGAGGTTGTAATCTTACCCTCCCACAGAGATTTCTCTGTCTCTAAAAGTTTCGAAAGCTTCAAAAGGCGTATGGTACACAAAAGAAAAAATACTTGTCTTCATTTTCTATTGTTGGCTGTAGTTCCCGCGTCTAGAGGTACATTCTTGAGACTGAAATGTTGATTTAATAGAATCCTGTTGATCTCAATAATATTCGAATATTTGCCTGTTCTACTGTTGAATTTTATTTTTTGTCACGTTTTTCAATGTCACGCCGTCTTTACAATTTCCACTTAATATTCCAAATTACATTATTAGTGTCAATCATAAAAATACGTCTGTATCCATCAGAGACATACCCACTACCACTTACATTCCACGGCACTCCCAAAGAGATTACAAACCAAATCAATTTCCCTTTATACATTTTAGCCTGAAATATAATACATTGTATACGAAATCAATTGAAATTCTTTCAGTGAAACAGCCGAGAATGTTCATCTATCCAAGATTTAAGATACGTTTTGGTACCGCCTGTTTTTATAAAAAAAAAAGGTAATGTTAGAGGAGTAATTCTTTATATTGAAAAATATGGTAACACGAGAGCAGGAAGAGAATAACGTTCTCTTATGGAAGAAACAGAAACTGTAATTATTCGTGACAATCCCTACTACAGAGTAATCCGCTGGCCGTCCCAAAGAAAGACATGCAGACGTTGGAGAAAAAGTTTTGGAATTCGTCTATGAAAGGAGGAAAAATGGCCAACCTATGGCTATCGACTACATAGAAAACGAAGCAAAAAATTGGCTGCAGGGCTTAGTATATCAAGACTAGAGCTTAAGGTTAGCCGCGCATCACTTTATAAATTGGATGGGCTTATCTCTGCGGCGCTGAGGTTGCCAGAAGCTTCAGCATGATTTTCAGAAAAAGTTTCAACAGTTTCAGCAGTATGTCACCACACTTCAAAAACAGAAGAATTTCTCGATGGGCCGAATTGGCAACGCTGACGCGACACCATTTCTGTTCGATATGCCATGTAATTACACGATTCATCAGAAGGAGACAAAAGCATGAAACGTCCCCTTTGAACATTTATACAGGACTGTGCTTAAACTGACACACAATATTTTTAGCGCAACGCAATCTGACTTTCAAAAATCTCTACTAAAGAATGGCCCTGACTAACATTAACCTATACCTTTCACAAATCACTTACCTCACAAAAATCTTCGTTACTCGAACTACTGCAATACAGCGAGCGCCACTACTGCCAGCTAAATAAAAGATTCAAACTACGGAAGTCACTAACTACTGATAGGGATAGTTAGCAAATGAAAGATTTTAATAGAGAACAAACAATGTATTTACCTTAATAGTCATAATATATATAGCAGTTCATAATATCCAGTATAACAAATTTCAAAACTCCACCATCTCTCTCCCCACATCCACCACTGCTGGCGGCTCACCTCCAACTGTGCAACGCTACGCGCTGTTCCCCGCTGCCTAACACTACAATGGCAGACAACAATGCAAACTAGCCACAGACTGCACACAGCACAGCCAGTGATTTTCATATAGAGCGCTACGTAACTTTGCCAATAAGAAAATATAAACAGCCTACTTACATAGCCCCCATGCTCCCCACAAAAAATTTTTACAAATGGTGTTGGGCACTGGCCAATACAGATTTGAAAAAAATTTTCACAATTACAGTAACAAAGATATAAAATGCACACACTTATTGATACAATGTTGGTCAAAAGCTAAAATTTTCTCACAGTCCATAAAGATAGTCCTGATCATTCATCATAATAGTAATTACAGTTTTTTTTCACAAAGTCTCATTAGTAAAAAAAATTGCACACAGAAGTAGTGGATTTCCATGCAGTCTTGAAGAAGTGGTGTTCTCCTTCCAACAGAAAGACAGTGCTGACTCTTGACATGCTGACAGGTAATGGGCCACAACGGAGCAAACCCACAGCAGAGTCAGTCGAAGTTGATGAATATTGGTAGGTAGGTTATCACAGAGTAGACCCACTGTAGTCCTGGTAGAGAGTATTGGTGGGCCACCAGAGATACAGACCCACTGTAGTCCTTGTAGAAATTGTGGACAGGCCCACTGTAGTCCTGGTAGAGAGTATGGTATTGGTGGGCCACCAGAGGTGCAGACCCACTGCAGTCCTGGTAGAAATAATGGTATTGGTGAGTCAGCAAAGGTGTAGACCCACTGTAGCCCTTGTAGAGATGGCCAGCAGCCATCTG